>NC_058412.1:21715481-21795462 GCF_002201575.2 Neomonachus schauinslandi | reverse complement strand
GGCTCCTCTCAGAGGGACTGCGACATCTCCTCTCAGAGGGACTGCGATGGCTCCTTTCAGAGGAATCACACGGGGTTCTCTCCCTTAAGAAGCTATGGTGGTTTCGCTTCTTGGGCGTGATTTTCTCTTTAAGGTGACTCTGTGAGGTTCTCTTAAGTGAACCATGTAGATTTCTCCCTCGGGCTTGAACTCTGGTTCCTGTTTTGGAGTTCTTGGACTCCTGGCTAGAGATTTCACTCCTGCAGAAGTTTTTCTTAGCTTTGCTGCTACTGTCATTTTGAACAATACCCATACGCTGTCCGACTGAAGTGGTTTTGAAAATGGCACTTCTTTTAGAAACTATTGGCTTGGGCAGTTGGGTACGTCTGAGTTGGAAAGAGCTATCTCTTTTTGGTTGTTGAGCTGATCTGAATTGCTCTATTTCTTCCCATAATATCTTCTCCTGCTTAGTGGTTATGTCTGTTGGTTTTAGCTTGACAACTGGCATCCTGTCTCTTTTGATATCTCTTGATAAGGAATAATCTCTGGCTTTTTGTTTTAGATGGTGGTTTTTGCTTGAGCACAAATGGTCTGGCCTTGACCTGTCCTCAGGCTTTGGCCCAGCAAAAGCCATAATTCTGTGTGCTGTCTGGAATGCTTGCTTTAGGCCTTGAAAAAGCAGTTGAATGAATTTGGGTTGGGAGGATTTCTTAGATTGTCTTTTTAAAGAGGCAGTAATCGTGTGAGATGCTCCATTCCTCTTCCTTCTTAACTGGGCTGGTAAGTCCCTAGAAGGACTCCGTATTGTGGTTCTACCATTTGTGTAGAACTTTGTGTTTTGTGTTCTGCCTCCCTTAGTGATTCTTTTCATTGGGTATTTTGAACTATGGGTCTTTTTGGTTCTCCTTTTAGCCCATTTTTCATCCTGATTGCTTTCAGAGTCACTCTCTGGTACAGAGTGAACTTGAGTCAATTCATAGTGTCCCAGCTCTCCAATTTCTGTCTTTCCTAGGTCAGGGCTGCTATACTGCCTTCGCCTGATGTGGACTTGTACAGGAGATTGGGAAGATCCAGACTGGAAATCTATTGTAGAAGTAGGACTCTTGGAAGCTCGAGTATAGACTTTAGCTTTCCTTAGTGATGGTAATATAGGACTCCTTGGTGTGATGGGTCTGTCTCTTCTGTGGTACTTTGGGACTTGGGGTCTTTTCCCAGTCCGCAACCTAAAGCCAAGATGCAACCTAATCTCTCCGTGGCCTTCAGGAGTGCTTACAAGGTGGAGCTGTGGATAGATAAGAAGGTAAGGCCCAAAAGTGCCCTGTAATTTATGACAGCAATTAAATCCTGCACATCGGCCACACTGTAAGCAGATAGGGTATTTTAAAACCAAACCTGAAGTTAGAGGTGGAGGTACATTTGGGGGTATCTGACTCCTTAACAGTTTTGCTGCTATTTTTAGCTGCAGATCTTGTAGCAACTGGAACTGTTCTGAGAAGTCAGTCTTGGCCTGGGGAAGGTAACTTGGCTTGAGACACTGTTGGGACTCAAAAATCCTTGTCTGTGAATTACTCTGTGAGTTCTCACTCTCTTCCACTGGAACAGAATCTTTCCCAGTGAAAACTATATTGAAGGAAGACTCTAAACTTACTGTGGCAGGAGGCTGGCCCCCTGTATGTGAAACAGGCATGTGCTGAATGACTTCCTGGGATATATCACTGAGCTTCGAATTTTTCTTTATTCTTGTTCTAGTCCCAGAGTATTGCTGTATTATGGAGGACATGGAGCTACGTGTCCACATCCTTAAGGCTATTCTGTGCTGATGACCATGGCATGAAGTGTGTCTCTGAATGTAGTTTTTGAACACTGAAGTCTGAGAAATAATACTTCGACTCTTCTCTAGCAGACTCTGGGAAAATTCCATCAGTTCAGCTGGAACCCCAAATAAATTCTGAATAGATTGACAGATATCTTCAGTCGCTCTTCCCGTTAAAGATGTTTGAGAACAAAGCTTTCTTTCCATAGTGGTTCCCAAGACATTCCCCAGCATTAGCATTTTGGAGAGATATTTTCTAGGTAGTCGCTGTCTCCAGGAGTGATTCTCCCAGACATTCTGTTGTCTGCCCAGGACAGACCAGGTAAAGCCTCTTTGAGTTCCTGATCCTGACTGGAAGGTCCTAGATGGTGATCGCCAGCTTTGCAGTGAATGTTGGGATAGGCACTGGAGTGAATTCTCTAGCTTTTCCACCTGCTTCTTATCAGTCCTTTTAGATATGACACCCACTCCTGGGATCTCAAACTGTGGGGTTTCTACAGTGTTAGCTATCTTATCAGAGGGTTGATTGTGAAGGGACAAGGGAAGGGTTGAAGCTTGTATCACAGTAGGGTCTATAAAGGACTCTTCAGGCTGCAAAATATCTGTCCCAAGGTTTTTTATATCCAAGGCCCTTGATACTTCTGGCATCTCCAAATCACAAAAGCTTCCTAAGTCAGATGCTTCAACAGAGCTTGAGATGAGTGAGTTTGAAGAGTTCTGTAGAAATCTAGAGAAATAATTCCCTATTTGTAACTCCTCTCTTGACATAAAATCCTCAGATTCCCTATTCTGACATACCTGTGCTAGATTCAAATCCTTACATTCCATGATTTGAGGAAGCCCTATTTTTATCCCTTTTGCTTTCACAGCCTGAAGCCCTTGTTCATGAGTGAACACTCTAGGTTCCTCAAATGAAAATGCTGGCTGTGAGAGTAATTCTGCAGGTTTTACTTGGGTATTTGGCCTTGGAGTTAATTCTACAGGTTCTACCATTTCTTGAAGATGTGGCCTTGGGAATAAATCCAAACAATCAATAGCTGATCCTAAGGCTACTCCTATTGGTTCTACAATCTGAGGAATTGGTCCTGGTGCTAATTCCTCAGATTTTACAATTTGAAGTGGTGGCCCTGGGATTAACACAGTCTTTACAATTTGAAACCCTGTCAACTTCATTATTTCCAAAACTTGGTGTTTTGGCTGTGTGGTTAATTCCTTTGATTTTATACTTTGCAACCATAGCCCTGAGGTAGACTCAGAAGGTCTCACATGTTGCAGTTTTGGAGTCAACTCAACATTGTCTACCATTTGAGAGGCTGGCCCTGGTGTTAATGCTACAGACTTCACAACCTGAAGTGGTGGCCCAGGAGTCACTTTCACATATTCAATAACTTTTGGGGGGGCTACTGGGGTTATCCCTATTGGTTGAGCAGCTTGAAGCTGCGTCTTTGCAGATCCTGTGACTTGATCTAGTGGCTTTGGAGTAATCCTCATAAATTCTGTAATTTGACTCCGTAGTCCTGGAGCTATCTGTGAATATTTCATACGTTGATTCTGTGACTGTGTTAGCCCCATTGATCTATCCCCTTGCTGCCATGTCTCAGATGTGAGCTCTTCAGATTCGGCATGTCCTGCAACTTGACCTGTTTCCTTTGGGGACAAATCTAAAGATTCCTCTCTTTGAAGCCATTGCTTAGAGGTTGAACCCACAAATTCAGGAACTTGATATCCTAGCCCTGGTGTCACCTCTGGAGATTCTGGGACATGATGTAATGACTTTGTAGTCAGTGCTTCCAATTCTTCCCCTTGCAGTCTTTTCTCGGAGATCACCTCCACAAATTCTAGTGCTTGAGGATAGGGCCTTGGAACTCTCTCTGCATATCCAGTGGTTTTACTTATTGGCTTTGGGGTCATTCCAAAGAATTCCTTCCCTTTGAGCCCTGCCTTGGAGGTCAACCCCATAGTTTCTGTAGTGTGATGCTTGGGCTCTGGTGTCATCTCTTCAGATCCTACAACTTGCTGCAGTGGCCTTGTGTGTGACTCCCCCAAATCCTTAACTTGAGGCCATGACTGAGAGAGCAACTCTAGAGTTTCTGGGATTTTCTTTAGGGTTAACTCTAAGGATTTAGAGTCTTGATTCCTTAGCCCAGGAGTCAGATCAACAGATTCTGGTACTTGAAGATCTAGCCTTAGAGGTACTCCTGAAGATTCCATGGCTTTACTTGTTGGCTTTGGGGTGAACCCCACAGATTTGTCTACGGTTTCTTTGCCTTGATGTGCCAACCTTTCTGTGATGTGATAAATTGGTATTGAAATCAAATTCACAGATTTAGAGATTTGATGCTTTGGTGTTGGGATCATCTCTGCATGTTCTACAAACTGATGCCCTGGCCTAGGGATTATCTTAGAGGAGTCTGTGATTTGATAGCTTCTTTTTGGCGTTAGCTCCTCAGATTTTGTTCTTTGAAGCAGTGACCCCGGTGGTAACGCTACAGATTTTATATCTTGTTGCAGAGATACTGAAGACAATTTCACATGTTTTATACTTTGAAACTTTGGTTCTGGAGTAAATTCCAAAGGTTTCTCACCTTGTTGCTGTGATTCTAGAGACAAATTTGAAAATTTAACACTACTCAACATTGGTCCTGGCATGAACTTCTTAGTTGGCTCTGGTGCCAACACCACTGATTTCATACCTTGCCATCCTGAAATCAACTTTCGGCAATTCATACCTTGCTGTTGGGACCCTGGTGTCAACTCTACGAATTTCACATCTTGAAAACATAGTTCTGGAGCAAAGACCTCAGAATTAACACTTGGTGACCTTAGTGACGACAACCCTAAAGAATTAGCACTTTGAGGCTGTGTCAACAGGTTTGACTTCAAAGATTTCACATCTTGAGAACATGGCTCTGATTCAAACACCACGGATTTCTGCCTGAGGCAAGAAATCAAATCCTTAGAATTCACATCTTGAGGCTGTGGCCTTGGGCTCAACTCCAGAGATTTCACATCTTGAAAACACAGCTTTGGTGCAAACACCACAGATCTCACACTGTGCTGCCTGAGGTGTGAGGGCAACTCCCCAGAATTCATACCTTGAGGATGTGGCCCTGGATTTAACGCCACAGATTTCATTTCTTTTAAACATGGCTCTAGTGCAAACATCTCACATTTCAAGTTCTGCAGCTCAGAGCCTGAAATCAGTTTCACAGAATCTGCATCACAAAGCAATGGCCCTTTGTTCATCTTCACAAACTTTACATCTTCAAGCAGTGGCTCTGGTAAAAATAAGAGAGATTTCATACTATTTAACGGAGAGCCTAAAGTGAACACTGACTGCACAACTTGTTGCTGTGACCCACAGTGATTCTCCAAAAACTGGATTTCTGGAAACTTTGTCCCTGGAATTAACTCAGATTTTACACCTTGCAAATGTGGCCCAGGGTTGAACAGAATAGATTTTGTACCTTGATATTCTGATGTAGGGTTCAATTCAGAGGGTTTCATGCCTTGCATCTGTGGCCCTGGATTAAACTTTATAGAATTTATGCATTGAAGTTCTGACCCTAAATTCAAATCAGAAGAATTCACACCTTGCAGCTGTGGGCCACAGTTGAATTCCCGTGATGTTATATCTTGAAACTTTGTCCCTGGAGTCAATTCACGTTTCACATTTTGTAAATGTTGCACAGGGTTGAACATAACAGATTTTATACCTAGAACTTCTGACCCCAGATTCAAATCAAAAGATCCCATACCTTGACATTTAACCCCTGAGGTCAACTCAAAAGACTGTATACCTTGCAAAGGTGGCCCAAGTTCATACCCCATAGAATTTATGCATTGTAATTTGGGCTCTGGATTCAACTCAGAAGAATTTACACACTTCATCTGTGGCTCAGGGTTGCATTCCATAGGTGCTACACCAAGAAACTTTGACCCTGGAATCAATTCAGATTTCAAACCTTGCAAATGTGGTTCAGGGTTGAACACCATAGATGTCTCCCTTGGAATTTCTGTCCCTGAACTCAACTCAGAAGACTTCGTACCTTGCAGTTTTGATACTGAAGTTAATTCAGAAGGGTTTATACCTTGCAAGGGTGGCTCAGAGTTGCATCCAAATTTTGGTTTTGAAATAAACGCAGAAGAATTCATACCTTGTACAGGTGGCCCAAGGCAGAACACCTGGGATTTTATACCCTGAAGCTCTGACCCAGGATTCAACTCAGATTTTATACCTTTCAATTGTGGCCCAGTGCTGAATGCCCTAACATTTACACACTGAAGCTGTGGCCCTGGATTCAATTCAGAGGATTTCCCACCTTGTAATTTAGGCTGATGCTTGAATTCCAGAAATCGCTCATATGGAAGCTTCATGTCTGTGCACAACTCAGATTTTATCTCTTGTAACTGTGGCCCAGGATTGAACTCTAAAGATGGCATACCTTGAAGCCTTGATCCCTGGCATAACTCAGAAGATTTCACATCTTGTAACTGTTGCTCAGGATTGAATTCTCTAGATTTCACATCTTGAAGCTTTGTCTCTTTGCATAATTCTGAAGATTTTATATGTTGCAAATGTGGTCCAGGATTGTAGACCACAAATTTCACACTTTGAAGCTCTGGCCATGGTTTCAATTCAAAAGACTTCTCTTCTTCCCACTGCTTCCCAGCTTTGAACTCAGAAGATATCACACTGCAAATCTTTGATTCCAAGGCTAACTCAGAGGGTTTTGAAACCTGGAATTCTAGGTCATTGTTGACCTCCGTGGTTTTCATTATTTGAAGCTTTATGGACTCAGGAGATTTTGCACCTTGCAACTTTGCCCCAGGGTTGAATTTCATAGATTCCATACCTTGAAGGCGTGCCCCTGGTGTCAACATAGGCAATTTCCTATTTTGTAACTGTGGGGCTGACTCAAACCCCAAAGATTTCATATCTTGGGCCTTTGCACCTAGAGTCAATTCAAGAGATTTCATATCTTGCCACATGGGTCTGGTAAGGAACTCCACAGATTCTCCACTTTGAAGCTTTGTTTTTGGTGTTAATTCAGAAGATGTTACACCTTGTAACTGTGGAATAGGTTTTAACTCAACAGATTGCAAATCTTGAAGCCTATACTCTAGCATCAAATCAGATTTCTCACCTTGTCTCTGTGGTCCAGGGTTGAACTCCACAGATTTCACACCTTGAAGCTCCCTCTTCTGAGTTAAATCAGATTTCCCACGTTGTAGCTTTGGACCATGGTTGAACTCAGAGGATTTCACTTCTTGAAGCTTTGGCCCTGGGATCACTTCAGAAGATTTCATACCTTGAAAGTGTGATCTAGAACTGAACCCTGCAGGTTTTTTATCTTGAAGCTTTATACCCATAATCAACTCAGAACATTTCACATCTTGTAACTGTGGGCCTGATTTCACACCTGAAAACTTCCTCCCCGGGGTCAAATCAGAAGATTTCTCACCTTGTAACTTTGGACTAGATTTCAATTCCACAGATTTCACAACTTGAAGCTTTTCCCTTGCGATGACTTGAGAAGATTTCACATCCTGCAAGTGTGGTCCAGACTTGAAATTCATAGATTTTACATCTTCAAGGTTTATACCCATGATCAACCTAGAAGATTTCATATCTTGCAACTGTGGGCCTGACTTGAAATCCATGGATTTCACTTTTTGAAGTTTTGTCCCTAGTATCAATTCAGAAGATTTCACACCTCTCAGCTGTGGCCCAGGTTTGAACGTCACAGATTCCACATCTTGAAACTTTGTTTCTGAGATTAATTTAGAACATTTCACTCCTTGAAATTGTGGCTCAGGGTTGAATACCAATTTCACATCTTGAAGCTTTGATCCCAGGCTCAGGTCAGAAGATTTCACAACTTGCACCTGGGGACTGGGGCAGCTTTCTTTATGTTTTACATTTTGAAGCTTTGTCTTTGAGGTCCTTTTAGAAGAATTCACACCTTGTAACAATGGCCCAAGGTTGAAATCTGTACGTTTGGTACCTTGAATCTTTGTCCCTGCAGTCAGTTTAGAAAATGTTGTACCTTCCAACTGTGAACTTGGATTTAACTCAGTAAATGTCATATCTTGGGACTTTATCTCAGGTGACAACTTAGAAGATTTTAGATCTTGCCACTGTGACCCAGAGTTGAAATTCTCAGATTTCATACCTTGAAGCTTTGTCTGAAGAGTCAACTCAGATGACTTCACGCTTTTCAAGTGTAGTGGGGAGTTCAACTCTATATTTGTATTGCTTTGTAATTGTGACCCTTGGCTTAATACCCCAGATTTCATGCCAGGAAGCTGTGGCTCTTCTGCAAGCACTAGGGACTTCACAACTTGAAGCTGTGCTCCTGGGGATGACTGTAAGAGTTTCATTTCTTGATGCTTTGGTTCTGCAGTCAATTTAGGAGATTTCCTATCATGCATGCAAAGTCTAGATTTCAATGGCATAGATTTCATATCACAGAGCTTTGACCCTGAAGTCAGGTCACATGATTTCACACTTCTAACCTGTAGACAAGGTTTCAAATCACAGTCTTGAGGCTGATGTTCCTGGAGTGATGCCAAAGGTCCTGTATCTTGGAGCTTTGGCCTTGGAGTCAACACAGATGACTTTCTATCTCTTAACTGTATCAAAGATTTCAACCCTACAGACTTGACACCTTGAGATTGTAACCCTATAGACTTCACACCTTGGAAATCAGGTCCTGGTATCCACTGAATACGTCTCATACTTTCCAGCTGTGGCTCTTTTTTTAACTCAATAGTTTTTACATCTTGAAGCTGTGGCTCTGAGGTTGATGCCAAAGCCTTCCCTTTTTGCAGCTGTGGTCCTGGGAGCACCTCGGGAGTTTTCACGTTCTGCAGCTGTGGCCCAAGGTTGAACTCTGTATATGTTGTACCTTGAGTTTTTGGCCCTAGAGTCGATTCAGATGACTTCATATCTCTTAACTGTATCGAAGATTTCAACCCTACAGATTTAACACCTTGAGACTGTGACTCAAGATTTAACTCTACAGATTTCACAGCTTGGAACTTAGGTCCTGGTATCCACTGAATACATCTCATACTTTCAAGCAGTGGCTCTTGTTTTAACTCAGCGGTTTTTACATAAAGTTGTGGTTCTGAAGCTGACTCTGAGGGTTTTATTTGGTGCAACGGTGGCCCTGGGGTCAACTTAGGAGACTTTATGCTTTGCAACTGTGGTTCAACTGGTTCAAGTTTGAATTCTTTAGGTTTTAAACCTTGAATATTTGATTCTGAAGTCAATTCAAATGATTTCATATTTTCAAACTGTAACTCAAAATTGAGGTCTACTAATTTTTTACCTTTAAGTTTTAGCTCTGGAATTAACTCCAAAGACATTCCATCATCTGACTTAGCCCCTCTCTTCAATTGCTCTGAATTCACACATTGCTGCTTTGGTGAGATTACAGATATCGTGCCATCCTGTTCTGGTCCAGAAGTTAAATTTGCAAGTGCCATCCCTTGAAACTGTTGCCTTGGGGCTAAATCCACAGCTTTTACTCCTTGAAACTTTGGTCTTCTGGTCACTTTCACAGATTTTACTTCCTGGTTCTTTAGCCTTGGGGTCAACTTCACAGATTTTACATATTGCAGCTCTGAATCTGGAGTTTCCTCTACAGATTTTAAATTTTGATGCTTTAAACATGGGGTACTGTTAACAAATTTTGTATCTTGCGTTTGTGGCTCTAAAGTCAGTTCCTCAGGTTTCACACCTTGCAGTTCAGACCCTTGGAGCAATGGCCCTGGTGCAAAAGGCACAGATTTCTCACCTTGCATCTTTGGCCCAAATTTCAATTCCACAGTTTCCACAGCTTTGGATTCTTGAATTCTTGCATGCAGAATCAAATCAGATTTTGCACCTTGAAGCTTGGTATCTTCAGTGTTTTTCACAGATTTGACATGTTCTATCCATGGTCCTGCAGTTATCTCCACAGATTTCTCACCCTCCAGCTGTGGACTGGGGGTTAACAACATAGATTTCATACCTTTTAGACACTGTCCTGTAGTTAAGGCCACAGATTTCACATCTTTCAGCTCAGAGATCAACAACTCAGATTTTAAACCTTGAAGTTTTGAGCCTGGGGTCAGCTCCATTGGTTTCACACCTCCCACCTGTGGCCCTTGGATCAATTCAGAAGATTTTATACCTTGAAACTGTGGTCTTCTAGTCAACTCAGAATAGTTTACACTTGGCAACTGTGACTCAGGAGTCAACTCCATAGATTTTGCATCTGGTTTCTGTGGCTGGGAGACAATTTTATAAGAAATGTTACCTTCCAGGTTTGACATTTGATCCATCACTAAATTTTTTACACCTTGAAACAGTGTCTCTGGTAACATCTCAGGCTTGACCACTTGCTTTTGAGGTCCTGGGGACAACCCCATAGATCTTACTCCTTGCATCTTTGGCTTTGGGGTCAACTCAAAAAATTTCACATATTGGAGTTGTGGCCCTGAGTTTAAGTCTGAAGATTTCACACCTTGAGGTTGAGTTCCTGATGTCAGATCACAAAATTTGACA
The DNA here is from genome assembly GCF_002201575.2 of Neomonachus schauinslandi. Classification (NCBI taxonomy): domain Eukaryota; kingdom Metazoa; phylum Chordata; class Mammalia; order Carnivora; family Phocidae; genus Neomonachus; species Neomonachus schauinslandi. The sequence continues at coordinate 21,785,113 of NC_058412.1, read as the reverse complement.
TCTTGTAGCCATGGCCCTGGGTTAAGCCCCACCTGTTTTATATCTTGAAGCCCTGGAGACATCTTTGCTAATTTAGATTCTTGAAGCCCTAACTCTGGAGTCATCTCCACAGAATTCACACCTTGAAACACTGATCCTGGGGTTTGCTCCCCAAATTTGACACCTTGAAGCTTTGGCCCTGAAGTCAGTTCAGAAAATTTGACATCTTGCTGTCTTGGCCCTAGGTTCAGTTCCTGAGACTTCACACCTTGAAACTGTAGTTCTGAGGTCAATTTCATAGATTCCATGCTGTGAAACTGTGATCCTTCAATAGACAGAAGAGATTTCATATTTTCACTCAAGAGCCCTTGGCTTGATTGCAAAGATGATTCTGTTACAAATCCTAAGGACTGTATATCTTGAAGCTGTGTTCCCGGTATACATTGCACATGTTTGAAACCTTGATGCTTTGGTGCTGAGGTCAAATCAGAAAACCTGATATCTTGCAAGCATAGTCCTGAGTTTTGTTCCACAAATTTCATACCTTGAGTTTGTGGTTCTGGAGACAATTGTACAGACATAACACTTTGATGCTTCAGTCCTGGGATAAAATCTGACAATTTGATTTCTTGCATTGGGGAACCTGGGGTCAGTTCATCAGATTTCACACTATGATGTGGGGACCCTGAGATTAAATCTACAGGTTTTTCTCCTTGAAGAAGTGGCCCTGGAGATGACTCTGAAAATCTGACACTTTGCAAATGTGGCCCTGGGGTCAATTTCACACCTTGAAGCTGTGCCCCCTTAGTCAATTCCTCTGATATTATACTTTGTAGTACTGGTTCTTGTACCAGCTTCTCAGATTCTACCATTCCAGTAGTAGCTGGTTGTGGGATTAAATTAACATATTCCACATCTTGTAATTGTGGCTCTGGATCCAGCTGCATAGACTTTACTCCCTGCAATTGTGGCTCTGGGGTCAACTCCAGAACATGTAATTTTGGTCCTGTGAGAAATTGTTTAGATCCTACCACTAACGGGGATGACTCAGGGGTTAACGTCACAGATTTCAAATTTTGCATTAGTGGCTCTGATTTCTCATATTGCATTCCTGGTCCTAAAGTCAATTCTGGAGATCCTTTTACTGAATATGGTGGTACTGGCATTGGCTCCTGGGTATTTTCAACTTGAAACGATGCCAACCCAAAAGGTTCTGTGTTTTCATATTCTGACCTTAGGGGTATCTCTGAAGGCTCAAAAACTTGAAGGTGTGGCTTTAGAGTCATTTCTGTAGATTCTATAACTTGACCTGTTGGTTTTTGTGTCAATGCCACTTGGAGCAAAGCCTCAGAAACCAGCCTCGCAGTTTCTGTGTCTTGATAGCCTGGCCCCGGAGACATCTCTGAAAATTTTTGAAAACATGGCCTAGGCATTATCCCAGTAGTTTCCACGACTTGCTGTGGGATTAATTTCACAGATTCCTCCTCTTGTGGCCAGGTCTCAGAAGCTAACTCTGCAGATGGTGTGTCTTGATGCCTTGGTCTAGAAGTTGGACCCACAGATTTCATTGCTTGTAAATGTGGTTCCATGGTTAGCTTCCTTGATTCAACATGTAAGTGTGTTTCAGGAATTAACCTCCTAGATTCTTCCAGTGGTACAGTTAAATCCATAAATGTATTACCATGCATTAATGAGCCTAGAGTCAACACCTCAGGTTTTGTACTTTGAGGCTGTGGTTCCGAGGTCAATGGCACAGATTTCACACCTTGAAATTGTGGTTCTGAGTTCAACTCCTTATAGTTCATAAATTCTGAATATGGTCCTAGATTCAGATGAACAAACTTCATACCTTGGGACTCTGGGTTCAACACTTCTGGGTTCATTCCTTGCATCTCTGATCCTGGTACCAACTCTGGAGATTCTTGTATTATGTGTTGAGACCCTCGAGTCTCCAAGGCTTTTACACCTTGGAGCATTGTCTCAAGAGCACCTTGGAATGGCACTGAGTTCACCTGCATAGATTCTGAAGTCTGACTCAATGGCCCTGGAGTACTTCTTAAAGATGATTTTTTCAACTCCATAGATTCTTTCCCGTGGTGACAAGTGTCAGAGGTCAACTCTGCTTCTGCTCCTTGATATCCTGGCTCTGTGATCATTTTTGAAGATTCTAAAGCTTGATGCCATGGGGTCAATCCTTCAGGTTCTGTGGCTTGATGATTTGGCATGAGGTTCAGCTCTACAGATTTTACTGCTTGAATGTGTGCCGCTGAGATCGGCTCCTCATATTTCATACCTTCTACCTGTGTTTTGGGAATCAACTTTCTACATTCTACCATTTGAGGAAATTTCACATCTTTAAGCAATAGTACTGGGGCTGTCTCCTTAGATCTTTCATCTTGTAACCATGGCTTTGGGGCCAACTCCACAGATTTCATATCTTCCTGTAGTGGTCTTAGGGTCAACTCCACAGCTTTCATATCTGGAAACTCGGATGGTAGGGCCAAATGAACATATTCCAGACCTTGCAACTGTGAACTGGAGTTCAAATCTATCGATTTCCTTTTTTGCAACTGTGGTGCTGGGGCTAACTCAGCAGATTTTCCACTTTGTTGTTGTGTTCCTAGGGTTAAATGGATAGATTTCACACCTTGAAGCTGAGACCCTGGGGCTAACTGCACAGAATTCTCACTTTCCAGCTGTGGAATAGGGGCCAACTCATTAGATTTTACAATCTGCAGTTGAAGTTCTGGGACCAATTCTATAGGGTTCACAGTTGGGATCAGCTGTCCATATTTTACCATTTGTGGGACTGGACCTGGGGTTATGTCTATAGATTTTATATTTTGCAATCCTGGGGATAACTTCATAGAATCCACAGCCTTAAGTTGTGGCATTGGCTTCACCCCCAAATATTCTACACCTGGAAGCAGTGATGGAGTGGTCATTACTGCAGATTCTGTGACTTGATGCAGTGGCTTTTGGCTCATTCCCTTAGATGCTGTGCTTTGACCCAGTGACCTTGGGACTGTCCCTAAAGGTTCCATTATTTGATGTTGTGACTGTGTCGACTCAGTCAGATTTCTGATTACAGGGTCAGAGGCCAACTCCATAGTTTCTATAATTTGACGGCTTTGCCTTGGACTCATCTCTGAAGATTCTAAGATTTGATGCCACTGGGTCAACCTTGGAGATTCCATGACTTGATGAGGTAGCCCTGGGGTTAATTCCATAGCTTCTGTGCCTTGATGACATGGTTGTGGAGTCATCTCCACAGAGTCTACCACTTGAATCCATGACCCAGGAGTCAACTCCAGAGGTTCCTTGACTTGAGATACTGGCCTTGCGGTCAAATCCTGAGTTTCCGCAACTTGTGATTGTGGTGCTGTGATCATTCCCATGGGTGACTCCAGTGCTACTGGAGTTACCTTTAAAGAATGTATGGATTGATGTGATGGCATTGGAATCATCCCTACTGATTCTGTAACTCTAAGTGGGGGCTTTGGAGGGAAACCCACAGATTCTACAACTCCAGGTGGACCAATAGTAGGAGGAGAGCTAGAAGAAGTCAAACCATCTGGCTGAGTTGCTCCTGGGGCCAAATTTGCAATTTTAGATTGTGAATCTCCAGAGTCTATAACATGTGGCTGTGCTGGTGGAATTATCCCCATGAAATCCATAGCTTGTAATAGTGCCACTGGAGTTACTTTTGTGTAATCCATAACTTGATGCAATGGACTGGAGATCATTTCCAATGATCTTGTGGTTTGACATACTGACCCTGAAGGAATCTTCAGTGGTTCTATGATTTGACTTTGTGGCTTTGAGGTTATGTCCACTGATTCACTAACTTCAGGCTGTGGTCCTACAGTGATTTCCACAGTTTCCACAAGTGCATGTTGTGCCTTTGGACTCATCTTTCCTGGTGGTATGACTTCATGGTCCAACAATGTGTTGATTTCCCCTGATTCCATGGCTTGAGATGATGTTCTTGGGGTTATTCCCACTGATTCTATGATATGTGCTTGTGATTTATTAATCATCCCCATAGAATCCATGACTTGAAGCAATGCTACAGGAGTTACCTCCACATTATCTGTGACTTGATTCAGTGCTCTTGAGGTCATCTTTGATTTCATAACTTGATGCTGAGGACTTGGTGTTACCTCCACTGATTCAGTGACTTGATATGATGGTTTTGTGCTTACACTCACTTTTTTCATGGTTTCCATTGGTTTCCCAACTTTGTCTGGTGGCTGTGGGAACAAACCCACAGATTCTCTCACTTCTGAATGTGATTCTGGGATCATCCCCATTGAATCCATGACTTGAAGTAATGCCAAAGGAGTTACCTTTATGCTATCTGTAACTTGATATGGTAGCCTTGGGGTCATCTCCACATTAGTCACGTGGGTCTTACGCTGTTGTATCCTTTTTTCTGGACGATCTATGACCCTCTGCTCTATATTAGGTTCCAGGACATGTTTTGGCTCCTTCTGCAGTAAAGTGGTTTCCTCTTGAATTATGTCAGCTCCTAAACTCTTGGGAGGTGGAGTGCCCAAAGATGTAACTAAGGGCCTGGTTTCAAGGATTTGGGGGCCATCCCCAGGTTGTGACTGCTTACCTGGGATAAGTGACTGTGAAATTTTTGTTTCTGTTCTATTTAATCCAGATTCCACTCCAATATTCACATGGAGCTGAAATGATGGACAGTTTGGGGATTTATTGTTGAGACCTTGTTCAGTGCTTTGATGAATGGGAATAGATACCTGGATTTGAGGTTTCTCTGGTTCAGGAACTCCTCCTTGTGCCTCAATTAAATAATTCAGCATTGCCCATGATTCCCTCACAGGCAGAGGCACTATTTGTTCCCTCAAAGTATAAACCTTCCAGGCGATATGTCCCTCTAACTCCCACCTAGCCAAAGGAGAGAGCCGGATTGGAGCCCATCCCGAGAATCGTGGTCTTGCCTTGAAAACAAAATCTGGCCTATGATCCGATGTCAAATGCCTCTTGCTCTCTCTCCCATTCTTTGTTTTTTCTTGTTGGCAGAGATCTGGGGATTCGAACACAGAGTTGATAAAAGAGCTTTGGGATCTTAAGGGTGAATGAGCTGCTGAATTCTGAAAAAGTTTTGATTTCCCAAACTCTGAGAGCTGAAAAGGACGCAGGGATGTGCCTTGGTTCCTGAACACAGAAGACTGGTTTTTGGGTAAAAGAGGTAAACTATGGCTCCGGAGTTTCCAGGTTGTTCCTTCAGAAAAGACAGGAAGGTGTGACAGGCTGGAGTTGTTGCATGATGATCCAGAGGAGATGCTGTGGTCAGTAGAATGTTTTGCCTTCTTACAGCCACAACAGGGTAGAATAGGCTCCTGAGCCACAAGAACAGAGGAGGTGGAGGAAGAAATCATATCCTGTGGTTCAGGCAAACACAATTCCATAAGACTTGATCTAAGAAATAAAGAAGAGTTTCCATTTGCTTTGAAGCAGAAAAAGGTAGGAAAAGGGAAAGATACTGGCTATTTCTTTTTTTTTTTTTTTAAGATTTTATTTATTTATTTGAGAGAGAGAATGAGATAGAGCATGAGAGAGGGGAGGGCCAGAGGGAGAGGCAGACTCCCTGCTGAGCAGGGAGCCCTGATGCGGGACTCGATCCCGGGACTCCAGGATCATGACCTGAGCCGAAGGCAGTCGCTTAACCGACTGAGCCACCCAGGCGCCCCGATACTGGCTATTTCAAATGTGAAATATTTTGGCCTGAGGGAGAACAACAACAACAAAAGAGGTTGCTTTCCCCAGTATCAATTACTTATGGATAGAATTCCTCTACCAGGAGGAAATGATCCTCTACCAATCAGAAATGATCCATAGACCAGTTGTTCTTAAACCTTTGGACCCAGAGTTTATCCCCACTGCCAAAACTAAGTAAATAACCAACCAACTAACAATCTCTCTTTTCCCTCTCTCTTTCCATCCCTCCTTCCCTCTCTACTACGTCCCTTCTCAGTCTCTTCCTCCTTCCCTCTTAAAAGTTCTACCACCTTTGGGGCGCCTGGCTGGCTCAGTTGGTAGAGCATGCAATTCTTGATCTCAGGGTTGTGAGTTCGAGCCCCACATTGGGGGTAGAGTTTACTTAAAACAAAAACAAAAACTTCCACCACCTTCAACCTCCTCCCAGAAACTACCTTCCCTGACCTTGCACATTCCAGATGTTGGAAGATCTGTTGAAGACTTCTGTCCATTGACCAGAGTATATATTCCTGGGCCCATCCCACAGGGAGTCCTGAAAAGCTGGATACAACAGGGTGTGTCAATGTAATTGAAGTGATATTAAAGTACTAGTAAGGAAACCAATAAGAAGGGTGACTTAACTTAGAAAGGAAACAGCTATAATCGTGAGGGAAGTAAAACAATACTAGGTACCTTTCTCCTAACCTTTACAGAGTTTATCAGTAGGTTTGGCTGGAGAGAGAAAGAATTGATAGTGAAGATCAACTTTACTCACTGTGTCAGATTAGCTTCAGGGCAAACCATCCTGAGATTTTCTTCCCACTGGGAAGCTGGGAGCAGAGGTAAAGAAGATTTTAGCATCCTAATTGTTGATACCACCTTGTTCCACCCCCTTATTTCACAAATAAGAAAAAGTAAAACCATGTGCAGGTTCATAAAGTTAATTAGTGGTAGAGCCCAGACTTAACCCAGGTCTCAAGTTTTTATACTTTGAACTATACTATGCTGCCTTCACCATGTAGATTAAGCCATTGGAAAGAGCAGGAACAATCATGGTAGTAGGGAGTTGGAGTAGGGGAAACAAAAGTTTATAACACATATTTTTTCCTCCAAAGGAGTCTATCCAGTGCCCATAACAGGGAAAAAAGTATTGAAACTTCCTGCACTAAACGCTAATCTCACCAATTTTCTTTCCTGAAACTTTGAGTTTTGCACGAGAGGAAATTAGGAAAGAAAGCATGAGGAAAGGAAGCATAGGACGAATTGTAAATCTGTTTATATCTCTTTGGAAGTTGCTAGAAAGAATAAGCACCTTTCTTTCACTTATGTAATCTTTTTCAACCTCCCTCCCTCCACCTGTTATTAAAGTCTGGAGTCTTAAAGCAGACCCACAGTTGATTTGTCATTTAGCCTTGAACTGAAGAATAAAGGATAGGATCTTTCTGACCTGTGAATTTCTGGATCTTTTTCAATTTATGCTGCTTTGAAGTCTAGAGAGGCACAAAAAGAAAAAATAAAATCAGAAAATGTTCTAGGTTAGAAAATCAACAGCACATTTCCTCTTACAGACACAAATATTGGTACAGTTGGTGTCCATAACTACAGCAACAGCTGCCTCCCCATTCACTTATTCATAAATCATTTAATGAGCACCTATTAAGTCCTAGGCATTATATTGGGTGCAAGGACTACAAAGATAAATATGACCCCGGTATTCTGGAAATTCACATTAATAGGGAAAACAGATGTCTAAACAGCTAAGTTATAACATCATGTGGTAAATGCTGAAACAGAAATATAAGTGTTGGGCGCCTGGGTGGCTCAGTTGGTTAGGCGACTGCCTTCAGCACAGGTCATGATCCTGGAGTCCCAGGATCGAGTCCCGCATCGGGCTCCCTGCTCAGCGGGGAGTCTGCTTCTCCCTCTGGCCCTCCCCCCTCTCATGTGCTCTCTCTCTCTCTCATTCTCTCTCTCAAATAAATAAATAGAATCTTAAAAAAAAAAAAAGAAATATAAGTGTTGGAGAATAAAAGGACAATGATTAACTTCCTGGGAGAGAAGGGGAAAATTACTCAAGAAGTTGCCATTTGTCCTGGAGTTTGAAGAATCAGCAGAAAGTTTTTAGGTAAAAAAAGAGCATTCCAGGCAAGTGGGAACATCACCAAGAAGATTATAAAGGCATGATTGTCAGGTGTACTTTTGCTAAGTAGTAAGAGATGAAGCTGGAAATATAAGTGGAAGCCAGATTTGGGTGGAATTTTTATTTTATCCTTTAGGTCAGAATTTCCCAATCAGTAGTTTGTAAACTCCTGGGTTTTTTTTTTTTTTTCAAGCATGTTCCAGACCATTTTAAAGGCAGAAATGACATTTGTTACCATTTCAAATAAAACAATTTTTATTTCTCCCTTTTGAATCAGGACATCAGTCTCTGAGAGTGTATTATAAGAGCCTACACAATATTATTCATAGTATTGCCAAATGTTTTAGATAAACAATGTTGGATAAAAGTGTTAAAAGCAAGATTTCTCCCAAGAATGGTGTGTCCAACATAAGAAAGTAAAACAATGTGATATACCACATGAATAACATGAAGGAGAAAAAAACTGAACAATTATCTCAATTGATGGAGAAAAAGGATTGGCAAAATCCAATACCCATTCATGATTTAAAAAATAAAAATAAAAACACTCAACAAACTAGGGATAGAAGGGAACTTCCTCAATAGAGTAAAGGGTATTAATGAAAAACCCACAGCTAATATCATTCTCAATAGTGAAAGATTGAGAGCTTTCCTTTTAAGGTAGGGAACAGACAAGGATGCTCACTTTCACTATTTTCATTAACATTGTACTAGAAACTCCAACCAGAGAAATTAGGTAAGAAAAATAAAAGCCATCTAAATTGGAAAGGAAAATGTTAAACAATCTCTATCTCTATTCACAGATGACATAATCTTATTTACAGAAAATCCTAAAGAATACACACACACACAAAACCCAATTAGAACTAATAAATGAATTTAGCAAAGTTACAGAATACAGTATCAACATACAAAAATTGGTTGTATTTTTTTTTAAGTAGGCTCCACACTGGGCCCAAAGCAGGGCTTGATCTCACAACCCTAAGATCAAGATAAAGATCAAGATCAAGACCTGAGCTGAGATCAAGAGTCGGATGCTTAACCAACTGAGCCACCCAATTGCCCCTAAAGATTTCATTTTAAAATAATGTCCCCACCCAACATGGGGCTTGAACTTACAACCCCAATATCAAGTTCTGCATCGGGCTCCTTGCTTGCTGGGGAGCCTGATTCTCCCTCTGCCTGCCTCTCTCTCTCTCCCTCTCTCTGACAAATAAATGAAAATATTTTAAAATATTTATTTTTTATTTTTATTTTTTTAAAGATTTTATTTATTTATTTGTCAGAGAGCTAGAGAGAGAGCACAAGTAGGCAGAGAGGCAGGCAGAAGGAGAGGGAGAAGCAGGCTCTCCGCTGAGCAGGGAGCCCAGTGCAGGGCTCAATCCCAGGACCCTGGGATCATGACCTGAGCCGAAGGCAGGTGCTTAACCGATTGAGCCACCCAGGTGCCCCAGAAAAAAATACTTAAGAAAAATAGCATCAATAGACTTTAAACAAGGTAGATCATCCTCCATCATGTAAGCAGGCATCATCCAGTCAGTTGCTGGCCTTAGAGCAGAGTGAGGTTTTCTGAAAAGGAAAGAATTCTGCCTCAAAATTGAAACACGTTGAATCACTATGTTGTACATCTGAAACTAATGTAACATTGTGTGTTAACTATACTTCAATTAAAAAATAATACTTAATTTATTTTATTTTTAAAAAGATGAACATAGAAACCCTGCCTAAGTTTCCAGTCTGCCTCAAGAATTTTGGATTTGTCAGCCCCCACAAGTATATTAATATCAGCCAATTTTTCAACAACTCTCTTTCTCTAGCTCTCTTGTTTGTGTGTGTGTGTGTCTGTGTGGTGTGTGTGTCTATATGTGTGTGTGTGTCCGTGTGGTGTTATAATAAAGAACATATCTGGTGTTCATCCCAGATTCCTGACACAGAGCTTCAAAAACTCTTGGAATTTCCTGAGTGATAGGAATGCCTTAGTTATGCTAATGAGGTAGAGAAGAAACGTTACTTCTCCCTTTCTTTACTTTAGTATGCTGAATTAACCTTGATTCCAAAATCTGATAAAGACATTATTAGAAAGGAAAATTACAGCTCAGTCTCTTTCATGAACACACATGCAAAATTCCTAAACTTAATATCAGCAAATTTGATCCAACAATATATATAAAAGGATCATGAACAATATCACAAACATGTTACATTTATTTCAGGAATTCACAGTTGGTTTAATATTTTAAAAATCCATTGTAATTCAGTACTTTAATAGAATAAACAAGAAAAACCATATGAACATCTAAATAGAGGCAGAAAACACTTGATAAAATTCAATAGCCATTCATGCTAAAATTCTTAACAAACCAGAAGTAAAAGGGAACTTTCTTCATCTGCTAAACAATATTTACAATAACCACACAGCAAACATTATACATAAATGGTGAATTAAAGAAAACTTTCCTCTACATAAAAAAAAGAAGATAAAAATCTCCACTATCTATTGAACATTGTATTGGGAATCCTAATCCATGCAATAAAGCAAGGAGAAGAAATAAAAGTCATAGGATTAGAAAGGAAGAAATAAAGTTATCATATGCAGATAATATGATTGTGTAGAATATCACAATATGCTTTTGGAAAAGCATGTACAGATAAACTTTTAGGATTGATAAGTAAATTTAGCAAGATTCTTAGATATAAGTTCAATATAGAAAAATCTATTTTATTTTGAAGTATTGATATAATTTAGAAAATGACATTTATTTTTTAAGACTTTTTTTTAAAGATTTTATTTATTTATTTGACAGAGAGAGATACAGCAAGAGAGGGAACACAAGCAGGGGGAGCGGGAGAGGGAGAAGCAGGCCTCCCGAGGAGCAGGAAGCCCGATGCGGGGCTCGATGTGGGGCTCGATGTGGGGCTCGATATGGGGCTCGATCCCAGGATCCTGGGATCATGACCTGAGCCAAAGGCAGACATGTCTGCCTAATGACTGAGCCACCCAGGTGCCCCTTTAAGATTTTATTTTTAAGTAATCTCTACACCAACGTGGGGCTCAAATTTACAATCCCAAGATCAAGAGTCACATGCTCTACTGACTGAGCCAGGCAGGTGCCCCTAGAAAATGACATGTAAAATATCATACAAACCAGACATTGTGTCCCTCCTGATGATCATCATTACCTATGAAATAATCTCCCCCCCAAAAAGTAATTCTGATAAGTCTTAGACCCAACTTCCCCATTTAAGGAAATAGAGAAGACAGTGGAACATATTAAATAACAACATGGGTATTTAATCAGTAAAATCCTGCCTGCAAAACTCTAGAGGACAAATGATCCATTTCTTTAACATATAAATGGAAAGAATAAAAGAAAGAAATGGAGGTAGGGAATCTACAAATTATAAGGGATTTAAATACACCAACTAATCTCAATTTGTGAACCTTATTTAGATCTTGAGTCAAACAGACTGTAAAAAATTGTATCATTTATGAGACAATTGGAATTTGAATACTGACAGATATTTGATGGTATTCAAAGATTATTGTCAAATTTTTAGGCATAATAATGATATTGTGATTAAGTATGTTCTCTTTAAAGAGTCCTTACCTTTTAGATACACATATTTAATTATGAATGAAATTATATTATCTGACATTTGCTTCAAAATAATGTCAGAGTGAAAACTGGGTTCATGTAGATTCATTATGCACTTCTATGTGTTTTTGATTTGTTTAAATTTCCATAATCAAAATGAAAAAAATCATTTACTATAGCTTCAAAATTCCTCTTTATTGAAAGCTAAATGTTATTAAAAGAAATTAAGAAGGCCTGAATAAATGGAGAAACAAACACATTCATGGATCAAAAGACTCATTGTTTTTAGTACATTACTTATCCTTAAACTGATGTATAAATTCAATGGAATTCCAATCGGAATTCCAATCAATTTGTGTCACAATTAACAGGATGATTCAAAAATTTATACAGAAATGTCGATGACCTGCGATGCCTGGGTGGCTCAGTCAGTTGAGCATCAACTCTGGTTTTGTCTTGGGTTGTGATCTCAGGGTTCTGGGATTGAGCCTTGCATTGGGCTCTGTGCCCAGCAGGGAGTCTGCTTGAGATTCTCTCTCTCCCTCTCCCTCTGCCCCTCCCCCAGCTTGCACGTGCGCTTGCTCTCTCTCTCTAAAATAAAGAAAATAGGGGCACCTGGGTTCCTCAGTCGGTTAAGCGTCTGCCTTCAGCTCAGGTCATGATCCCGGGGTCCTGGGATCGAGCCCCCATCAGGCTCCTGCTCAGCAGGAAGCCTGCTTCTCCCTTTCCCACTCCCCCTGCTTGTGTTCCCTCTCTCGCTGTGTTTCTCTCTGTCAAATAAATAAATAAAATTCTTTTTAAAAAAGGAAAGAAGGAAAGAAAGAAAGAAAGAAAGAAAGAAAATAAAGTAAATCTTAAAAAAAAAAAAAGAAATGCCAATGACCTAGAATAGCTAAGACAATTTTGAAAAAGATCGAAGTTGTAAGACACAACCAAACTTCAAAACTTAGTACAAAGCCACATTAATAAAGACAGTGAAGTATCAGTACAAGGATAAACAAACAGACCAATGTAACAAAATGAAGAGTCCTGAAATTGACCCACACATGTGTATGTTTATCTGATTTATGACAGGGTCACCAATGCAATTCAAGGAGAAAAACTGATGGTCTTTTCAATAAATGGTGCTGGGAGAAAGGACTGGCATTTAGAGTGTGATGGTGAGGCAGTCATGTAAGTGTAGGGTCAGATTTGAAATTTTGGTATTTTGTCATAAATTTTCCACCTTAATTTTGATTTTATATAATATTATATTAAATATTACCATGATTACTAAGTTTTTTGGTGCCCCTTAAATTTTGTGCCCAAGGTGAATGCCTTGCTCATGTCACCCCAGTCCCTGCCCTACTGAAGGGATTAGATAAATTCTATGGGGGGGGGGCGCCTGGGTGGCTCAGTCGTTAAGCGTCTGCCTTCAGCTCAGGTCATGATCCTGGGGTCCTGGGATCGAGTCCCACATCGGGCTCCCTGCTCGGCAGGAAGCCTGCCTCTCCCTCTCCCTCTCCCACTCCCTCTGCTTGTGTTCCTGCTCTAGCTATCTCTCTCTCTGTCAAATAAATAAATAAAATCTTTAAAAAAAAAAAATTCTATGGGGGGGAAAAAAAGAACTTTGATCCCTACCTTATACCATACACAGAAAGTAATTTGAGATGGATCATAGGCCTTAATGTAAAAGAAAAGAAAAAAAAAAGGCTTCTAGAAGAAACATAGAAGACTATCATCATAGCCTGGGGGCAGGCAAAGATTTCTTACATTGGAAACAACAACAAAAAAGCCCTGACCATAAAAGCAAAAACTGATACATTGGATTTCATTAAAATTAAGAACTTCTGTTCATGAGCACACCATTGTGAGTGAAAAGATAAGCCACAGAGAGGGAGGATTTATTTTTAATACCTATATCTGACAAACAACTCATATCTATATTTAAAGAGTTCCTACAAATTAGTAAGTAAAAGACTGACAACCCAATCACTAAAAATGTGCCAAAAAATTGAGCAGGAAGGTCACAAAAGAGGATTTTCAAATGGCCAATAAACATAAGAAGTTTTTCAATATCATTAATAATCATGGAAATGCACATTAAAACCACAATGCAATGCCAAACACACTACCTAGAGTGGCTATTAAAAAGATGGTCGATGTCAAGTGTTAACATGAATGTGGAGAAACTAGAACTCTCATACTCTACTAATGGAAGTATAAATTGGTATAATTACTTTAGAGAACTGTTTGGTATCATCTACTAAAATTAAACACATATAGCATACAGACAGGCATATTTCCAATCTTCTATTGGGAATAGGGTTCCACATCAACAATGTATCATTTACAATTAACATCTTGAAACTTTATCTTGTCATACAGGTACATACATTTTTAATTATAAAAAAGAGCAGACTTTTTGAAATGCAATATGCAAGAATGAAATTATTATTATTCATTATTTCTATTTTTAAAATTTTAACTCCTGTGTAGTTAACATACAGTGTTATATTTAGTTTCAGGTGTACAATATAGTGAGTCAACAGTTCCATATATTACTCAGTGCTCATCAAAATACTCTTAGGGTGCCTGGCTGGCTCAGTTGGTAGAGTATGTGACCCTTGATCTTGGGGTTGTAGGTTTGAGCCCCGTGTTGGGTGTAGAGATTACTTTAAAAAAATAAAATAAAATCTGGGACACCTGGGTGGCTCAGTCGGTTAAGCAACTGCCTTTAGCTCTGGTCATGATCCCAGGATCCTGGGATCGAGTCCCACATCAGGCTCCTTGCCCGGCAGAGAGTCTGCTTCTCCCTCTGCCTGCCGCTCCCCCTGCTTGTGCCCGCCCCCCTCCTCTGGCAAATAAATAAGTAAAACCTTTTTTAAAAATAATTGAATTCAATTAAATCTTTAAAAAAAAGATAGTATACCCTTAATCTCCTTCACTTATTTCATTCATCCCCTCACCCACCTCCCCTCTGGTAACCATCTGTTTGTTCTCTACAGTTAAGAGTCTGTCTTTTGGTTTGTCTTTCTCATTTTTTTCTTTTGCTCATTTGTTTTGTTTCTTAAATTGCACATACGAGTGAAATCATATGGAATTTGTCTTTCTCAGACTGGCTTATTTCACTTAGCATTATACTCTCCAGATCCATCTGTGCTGTTGCAAATGGCAAGATTTCATTCATTTTTATGGCTGAATAATATTCCATTGTATATATATATATATATACCACATTGTCTTTATCCATTCATCTACCAATGGATGTATAATTCTATTTTTATAAGGTTCAAGAAGAGGCAAAATTAATCCATGACTGTAGACATCAGAATAGAGATTGCCTCTGAGTGGAAGGAGAACAGACTAGAACAGATCATGAAGGAACTCCCTAGGATTATAAGCACTATTATAGAATATTAAGCAATATTATAAGCTAGTTAATGGGTATATAAATTTATCAAAACTCATCAAACTGTACACTTAAGATCTGTGCATTTTGCTGTTTATAATTATGCCTGGATGAAAAGTATATTTGACAAAAAAGCTTTTTCTCACATATATATGTACTAAGAAATTTTATTAATTATGTAGCAAGGTGACATTGAGGAATTTACACTATACATCCTTCTGGGAAAGAAACTAATGTTTCCCCTCCTCAAAGGGGGTAGCCAGGCCTTTGTTCTTAAGGTCTTAGTTTTCCTAATCCATGGCAAGGAGTTAAGTTTCACCTGCTGAAAAAACTGGCAGGAGCATAAGAGACACCCTTCATATAAGACTAGACCTGTGGAGGATTTTAAGCTGAATTGTGCCAGAGGCTTAGTGTTTGGTACTTCCAGGGTTGAGAAGAACAGGAAGCGGGCTTCCTGATATGGAAACAATGCTGAAGCTGCAGATATACTGGAATAGTGAGGCCCTGATCCTGGTTGATTTAGGTCCGCCTGATGCTAGGAGCTCAGAGATAGTAGACCAGGAGCCTTCACAAAGGTCTCTGTGACCAAGATTGGCACATAGGAGCCACAGTTTTTGCCTTCAGATGGCAAAGATGAAAAGCAACAGTTACTCCCATGGTTTAAGGACCTGAACCTCAGGGCGCCTGGGTGGCTCAGTTGGTTGAGAGTCTGACTCTTGATTTGGGCTCATGTCCTGATCTTAGGGTCACGGGATTGAGCCTCAGCTGGGCTTCATCCTCAGTGGGGAGCCTCCACCCTCAGTGGGGAGGTTTCTCTCTCTCTCTCCCTCGCCCTCTGCCCCTGCCCCTGCCCCCTGCTTGTGCACGCACGCTCTCTAAATAAATCAATATAAAATCTTTTTTTTAAAAAGTACCTGACCTTGGGCACCTGAGTGCCTCAGTTGGTTAAGTGACTGCCTTCGGCTCAGGTCATAATCCTGGAGTCCCGGGATCGAGTCCCGCATCAGGCTCCCTGCTCAGCAGGGAGTCCGCTTCTCCCTCTGACCCTCCCCCCTCTCATGTGCTCTCTCTCTCTCAAATAAATAAAATTTTTAAAAAAATTATTAAAAAAATAAATAAATAAAAAATAAAAAGTACCTGACCTTCTGCCATTTGGGATAAACTGCAAAAACTTCAGAATTTTCATATAATACAAAGGTTGGGGAAGAAAAACGGATCCTGGACTTTTTTGCCAACCTAGGCGATAGGAGGCTTAAACTAGATTATACTTGATGTAGACAAGGAAATATATTTGCCCTTTCTTATACCTAAGTATTGTGGAGCAATTCATACCTGTTAAAGTCAATTAAATATTGTGCATCACTTGTTACACGGGGAAAAGTGGACATTTGTCTTTTCTCTTTCTCTTAAAGATGTTAAAATGAACTTTGCGATTTTAAAAAACATGCTGGTTTAAAATGAAAATATAATATACCTAAAGTCACTTATCATATATTATGAAAAAGAGATAAAATGATGTTTAAATTCCCAAGGGGCTGACAAATTTTGACAATGAAGGAAGTTTGAGGGTCAAAACAGGCTGGGAAAAGCTGCTGCAGGCAGTGGGATGGCTGAGAGATTTTGTTTGTTTAGTCACTTTTGGCAAAGTGACACCATCAGCTAGGGGAAGTTCTGTGTATGTTGTTTTCGTTCTGTAGGGCCAGGGTCTATGCTCCATGCTCTAGGCTGGAGAACGTTTGTAGGAGACCAGCTAGCATACTGTAAATAGATGAAGTCCTGGTTAAGACAGTAATACTCAATCAGGATTGCTGTGTTTGAGAGATGTTTCTGAGGGAAAAAAAATTTGAAAGGACTTTGTGGCCAAATATATTGATAACTAGATCTACCTCCAAGATCTAGAGTGTAAGCTAATGCTGTCCAGGAGAATTTTCTATGATGATGGAAATATTCTAGATCTGCCCTGTCCAATATGATAGCCTCTAGCCACATGTGATACTTGAAATGTCCATAGTGCGACTGAAGAACTGAATTTTAAATTTAATGTAATTTTGGTTAATTTAAATTTGAATGGCCACATGTGGCCAGTGGATACCAGACTGGATAGCACAGATCTAGACCATTAACTTGAGCTGCTAGGTGAATATTTCCACCGAAATTTTATAAGCACTTCAAATGTAATAGTTCATTTTCTGCCTCCTACCACACAACTTCTGTCTAAGGTTTCCTGTGTTGTTCAAAATGCCATCATCTTGTCAGTCATTCAGGGTTAAAATTGAAAAGTCATTTATTCATTTCACAAACATCCAGGGAGCACTTACTGAATGCCAGACAGTGCACTAGGCACAGGGGGTACAAAGATGAATATAGTCCTTGTAGGAAAACAGTGATAATGTTTATAATTAACTCTTGTATTTGAGGTCCAATCAGGAAAAAAAAAAAAAATTCAGTCCCAGGGGCACCTGTGTAGCTCAGTCGTTAAGCGTCTGCCTTCGGCTCAGGTCATGATCTCAGGGTCCTGGGATTGAGCCCCACGTCGGGCTCCCTGCTTAGCAAGAAGCCTGCTTCTCCCTCTCCCACTCCCCCTGCTTGTGTTCCCTCTCTCACTGTCTCTCTGACAAATAAAATCTTTAAAAAAATAAAATAAAAATAAAAATAAATTCAGTCCCGGGGCGCCTGGGTGGCTCAGTTGGTTAAGCAACTGCCTTCAGCTCAGGTCATGATCCCAGGGTCCTGGGATCGAGTCCCACATCGGGCTCCCTGCTCAGTGGGAAGCCTGCTTCTCCCTCTCCTACTCCCCCTGCTTGTGTTCCCTCTCTCGCTGTGTCTCTCTGTCAAATAAATAAATAAAATCTTTTAAAAAAAATAAAAAATAAAAAAATAAATTCAGTCCCTTCCCTCTCTTTCTGCTTTACTTTTCACATCCAAACTTTTATCACAATAGCCCCCGGAGGGCAAAAATTTTTGTCCCTTCCACTTACCGCTGTATCCATAGAGCCTAGAGGAGTGCCTTGTACATAACGGTGGTGGCGGTGGATGATAAACATTTGAGGAATGAATCCATGTCCTCTCGCCTACCATCCTGCTCTAATTTTTTAATTTCCTTTTCCCTCCTTCCCACTGTATTGTTAACAGAGCCTCCAAATGGCTTAGCTACCCAGACAACTGCCATACACGCTTACTGAAGTTATTTTAAAGCTTCACTTTCAAAGAGTGGTCCTGGGTCACAAAATCAATATATAGAAATTCACTGCATTTCTATACACTAATAATGAAGCAGCAGAAAGAGAAATTAAGAAAACAATCCCATTTACAACTGCACCAAAAATAATAAAATACCTAGGAATAAACTTAACCAAGGAGGTAAAAGACCTGTACTCAGAAAACTACAAAAGAATGATGAAAAAAACTGAAGATGGCACAAATGGAAAGACTTCCATGCTTCTGGCTTGGAAGAACAAATATTGTTAAAATGCCCATACTACCCAAAGCAATCTACAGATTTAATGTGATCCCTTTCAAAATATCATGAGCATTTTTCATAGAACTAGAACAATCATAAAATTTGTATGGAACCACAAAAGACCCCAAAGAGCCAAAGCAATCTTGGGGGGGAAAAAAAAAACAACCCAACACATCTGGAGGTATCACAAATCCAGATTTCAAGGTATACTACAAAGCTGGGATGACTGAGTGGCTCAGTAGGTTAAGCGGCTGCCTTTGGCTCAGGTCATGATCTCAGGGTCCTGGGATCGAGCCCCGCATCAGGCTCCCTGTTCAGCAGGGAGCCTACTTCTCCCTCTCCCTCTCAAATAAATAAATAAAATCTTTAAAAAAATAATGCTGCTATAAACATAGTGGTGCATATATCCTTTTGAATTAGTGTTCTCATAATTTTGGGGTAAATACCCAATAATGCAATTACTGGATAATATAATTCTATTTTTAATTTTTAAAAAGATTTTATTTATTTTAGAGAGAGAGCATGAGTGGGGGGAGGGGCAGATGGAGAGGGAGAGAATCTCAAGCAGACTCGGCCCTGAGCGTGGAGCCCAACGTGGTGCTCAATCTCATAACCCTGAGATCATGACCTAAGCTGAAATCAAGAGTTGGACACTTGGGGCGCCAGGGTGGCTCAGTCGTTAAGCGTCTGCCTTCGGCTCAGGTCATGATCCCAGGGTCTTGGGATCGAGTCCCACATTGGGCTCCCTGCTCCGCAGGAAGCCTGCTTCTCCCTCTCCCACTCCCCCTGCTTGTGTTCCCTCTCTTGCTGTGTCTCTCTCTGTCAAATAAATAAATAAAATCTTTAAAAAAAAAAAAAAGAGTTGGACACAACTGACTGAGCCACTCAGGAGTCCCTCTATTTTTAATTTTTTGAGAAACTTCCATACTGTTTTCCATAGTGGCTGCACCAGTTTGCATTCCTACCACCAGTGCATGAGGGTTCCTTTTTCTCCACATCCTTGCCAACATTTGTTGTTTCTTGTGTTTTTGACTTGAGCCATTCTGACAAGTATGAGGTGATAGGTCATTGTGGTTTTGATTTTCATTTCCCTGATAATGAGTGATGTTGAGCATCTTTTCATGTGTCTGTTGGGTGTTTGAATGTCTTCTTCGCAGAAATGTCTGTTCATGTCTGTTGCCCATTTTTTTTAAGTGTGGAGCCCAACACAAGGCTTGAACTCACAATCCTGAATCAAGACCTGAGCTGAGATCAAGAGTTGGACACTTAACTGAGCCACCCAGGTGTCCCTATAGCAGCATTATTTACAATAGCCAAATTATGGAAGCAGTCCAAGTGTCCATCAATAGATGAATAAATAAAGAAGATGTGGTATATATATATAGTGGAATATTATTCAGCCATAACAATGAATGACATCTTGTCATTTGCAACAACATGGATGGATCTAGAGAGTATAATGCTAGGCTAAATAAGCCAGTCAGAGAAAGACAAATTCCATATGATTTCACTCATATGTGCAATTTAAGAAACAAAACAAATGAACAAAGGAAAAAAAGAGACAAACCAAAAGACAGACTCTTAACTACAGAGAACAAACAGACGGTTACCAGAGGGGAGGTGGGTGGGGGGATGGGTGAAATAGGTGAAGGGGATTAAGGGTACACTAATCATGATGATCATCAAGTAATGTATAGAATTGTTGAATTACTATATTGTACACCTGAAACTAATATAACACCGTATGTTAACTATACTGGAATTAAAATTTTTAAATAATAAAATAACATAAAAATTTCCTTTCTTAAAAAAAAAAGTGACAGAGGTGCCTTTCGGTGGCTCTGTCAGTTAAGCATCTGCCTTCAGCTCAGGTCATGATCCCAGGGTCCTGGGATCGAGCCCCGTATCAGGTTCCCTGTTCAGCGGGGAGCCTACTTTCTCCCTCTCCCTCTGCTGCTCCCCCTGCTTGTACTCTCTCTCTCTCTGTCAAATGAATAAATAAAATCTTAAAAAAAAAAACTAACAACAAAACAAGTATGGCCTTTGGTCCAACAACAGTAGCATCATCTGGGAGCTTGTTAGAAAGGAGGAATCTCAATCCCTACCCCACACCTACTGAATCAGAATATACTTTTTAACAAGACCTCCAGCTGATTGATTCATATGGGTGTAGCAGTTTGAGAAGCATTGCTCTAAAGCACAGATCTAAGCACATTTTAACCTGGCTTTAAGACCTCTGACATCTTATTTTCTTTTTTTAAAAGATTTGTTTATTTATTTTAGAGAGAGAGCACATGCATGGGAGCAGGGGGAGGTAGAGAGGGAGAAGGAGAAGTAGAGGGAGAGAAGCAGACTCCCCGCTGAGCGTGGGGCCTGACACAGGGCTGGATCTCAGAATCCTGAGATCATGACCTGAGCCGAAATCAAGAGTCACAGGGTTAACCGACTGAGCCACCCAGGTACCCCTTGACATCTTTCAACTGCATATAGAATTAATATTTATACAAACTATTCAGCCTGGTATTGAAAGCCCTCTACAATGTCACCTCTGTCAATTTTCCAAATTTTTCTCTCACTGAGCTCCCTATACTTCTACACTCCATCCACATAGGTGTCCTCTCTTCAAACACATCCAACACTCTTCAGTTTCCCATGATTTTCCCCAATCCATTCCTTCTATCTGGAAAGTCTTCACTACTCTCTTCCATCTACACTATCCACCTTCAAAGCCCTACCCTTCCTCTGAAGCACAATTCAAACCTGAGCTCCCCAGAGTCATTTTATAGATCCCCCTGCTTCAAAAGACTCTTTACCTCCAACCTCTTCATCAGTATTTATACTTCTATTAACTCTTATCATTTTCTCTTTCCTTGTGTTGTATATCCATCTGACTGTCTCCCCAACTTCACCTTGAGCTCCTAGAAGGTGGGGATGGTGTTTTATTTTTCCTCAAGGTCTAGTATGCCACCATATATAATAGGTGCTCAAGATTTGTTGAAATAAACTGAAAGGAACAGGATTGATCATGACTTATACTTATAGGACGACATCCATAGGCACTATCTCAACTCCCCTCTTCCCCCACCCAGTTCCTCCCCCAGCCTAAGAGATAGGAGTTTCCATGGCCTCAGAGGCAGGGACAGGGAGCAGTGAACTTCAAGGGAGGGTTGCATCACATACCTCTGAGTCTGTCTTGGCTACCACCTGCTTCCTGCTCTGTCTCCCAAAAAAGAGCAGCCAAAGCCCCCAAACAAGGAAACCAAATAATAGTAGAGGGCTGACATATGATGGAGGCGGGATGGCCAGCCCCCAAATCGGTGCCATTACTCAACCCCATGCCCCTCTCAGCCAAACAATGTTCTCCTTCAAGGTTGTGACTCCATATGACATCACAATGGACATTCCAAGGTAAACCTGACAGGGCCCAGCCAATGTGAGAGCTGCTTCAGTCTCCTCTCTGAGACATGCCCATCTGCTGTCCCTTCATGCAACTGCTCACGGGCTCTGCCCTGACAGCCAATGCTCAGGGAAGACCTCCTTTACAACTCTACTAGGACTGGGCTGGACAACTTGGCATAAAGTAGAGTGTATGGAGGCAAGATTTCAAAGAAGCAAGCCTTCCAAGTGGCCTGCTTTGCCCTATGAGCATCTTCTCTGGAACCAGTCATTCCCTAGAGGTCCAGGTATGGTGTCGTATGTTCCCAATCACAAATTAGAATACAGAGTCAAGTACATTTAAGAAAGCTAGCATATCTTAAGTAGATACTCTCAGAAAATGTGATATATACGGTTTCCTAACTCCGAAGTTTGACATATAGCATTGAAACAGAGAAGAGATGTCACATAGGAAAATTAAATGATCTTAAAGGATCACTCAACTCCAAAACCCATGGTCTCATTTTCTAGAACATTCATTATGTCAATATACCCAGAGTTAACTGGATTCTCTCTGGTTAATTCACTTTAAACAAAATTTACAAGGAATCAACTTATGCTATAATAAAGATAAATAAAACTGGCCAGAGTATTTTTTTTTCTTGTAGGAACGTTAATTTGGAAAATCGATTCAATTAAATAACTATTGTATAGCGGGCACTGTTTTTGAAAAAGAAAGTTATGGTTTCTCACCTTATAGAATTTTCAGTCTATTGGGGCAGCCAAAGTAATATTCTCAGAAAGCCCATCATCAAGGAAGTGGTCAAATAACATATGGTATGTCCTTATTATGAAATACTTTGCAGTCACTACAAAGATTATAATTATAAAGACTGATATTGTCAGGCTGAGCACACATCACATGTCAGGTACTAGTGTATGCCAGCCTGGAGATCTAAGGTTAGGGCTGGAGGTACAGTTTTGGTCCTTAGAACACGTTTGTACAGTTTGACAAGCCCTTTTTTTTTAAAGGATTTTATTTATTTATTTGAGAGAGAGCACGAGCTGGGGGAGGGGCAGAAGGAGAGGGAGGAAACAGGCTCCCCACTGAGCAGGGAGCCAAGGATATGTGGCTCAATCCCAGGACCCCAGGATCATGACCTGAGCCAATGGCAGACCCTTAAGCAACTGAGCCACCAGGCACCCCCACTCTTTTCTATATGCATATAAAAATATATTCTTTGTGGGGCATCTGGGTGGCTCAGTCGTTAAGCGTCTGCCTTTGGCTCAGGTCACAATCCCAGTGTCCTGGGATCGAGCCCCGCATCGGGCTCCCTGCTCCGCAGGAAGCCTGCTTCTCCCTCTCCCACTCCCCCTGCTGTGTTCCCTCTCTCACTGTGTCTCTCTGTGTCAAATAAATAAAATCTTAAATATATATATATATATATATATTCTTTGTGTCTTGAATATTTACTCACCATTATGTTTGAGTCATCCACGCTCTTTTGTACAGCTGGGATTCAGTTTTATTTCATTGCATTGTATAACCATTGCATAACTTTTTCTTTCTTTTTTTTAATTTAAATTCAATTAGCCAACATAGAGTACATCATCAGTTTCAGATGTAGTGTTCAATGATTCATCAGTTGTGTTATAACACCCAGGGCTCATCACATCACATGCCCTCCTTAATGCCCATCACCCAGTTACCCCATCCTCCCATCCACCTTTTTTTCTTTTTTTTAATTTAAATTCAATTAGCCAACATATTTTACATCATTAGTTTCAGATGTAGCGTTCAATGATTCATCAGTCATTGCATGACTCATTTATCCATTATGATACTGATGGACATTTGGCCTGTTTTCCATGTTTGGGTATTACAAACAATGCCGTTAAAACATCCTTGTCCATGTATCTTGGTGGATATATATTCCTATTTCTCTTTGGCAGTGGCTTTTAAGCTTTAACATACATCAGAATCACCCGGAAGGTTTGTAAAAACAGACTGCTGGGCCCTACCCCTAGAGTTGCTGATTGATTAAGTTTGGAGAAGAGCTCAGGAATTTGGCATTTCTAAGATGTTTCCAGGGGTTGCTGATACTGTTGGACTGAGGACCACACTTTAAGGATCCCTACTCTATGGTATCTACCAAGGAGTGGAATTGCTAGGTTATAGAGTTATGTGTAACTTAAGCTTTAGTAGACAGTGCCAAACTGTTTTCTCTTTAGTGGTTGTGTCATTATTTCCACCAGTGGTGAATGGGAGTTCTTCCTGTTCCGTTTTCACGCCAATGTGTGGTATCGTCAGGCTGTTTCATTTCAGCCAATCTGGTATATGTGGTAATGGTATTCCATTGCTTAACTGAAATTTTTCTGGTTACTAATAATTACTAACTTGTGAACACATTTTCATAAGCCAATTGGGCATTTTGTTTTTAAACATAATGCTGCATTCCGCTGCTAATATTTTGTTTAGCATTTTTGTTCCCTATTTTCATGAGTGAGGGCATCCTGTAATTTTTCTCTCTTGTTCTGTCTTTGTCAGGCTTTTGGTATCAAGGTCATGCTAGACTCCTGGGTTGGGGAATGTTTTCTCCTTTTTTTTTTTTTAATGCCTGAAAAAGTTTGCATAAGATTTAAACTATTTGATCCTTCAACATTTGGTACGACTTGTCAGCAAAGCCATACAAGCCTGGAGTTTTCTTTGAATGAAGATTTCTGACTAAAGATTTCATTTATTTGAAGGGTATAATGCTATTGAGAATTTGTAAATTTTTTTGAGTCATCTTTGGTGACATTTATTTTCTAGTAATTTTTCTATTTAATCTACATTTTCTAAATGTACTGACATAAAGTTATTCAAATGCAGTACTGTCTCCTTGTTTTTATATTGGTTATTTGTGTCTTCTCTCTCTCTCCTTTTTTTTCCTGTCCTTGATCTATCTTGCTAGAGATTTGTCAGTTTTATTTTATTTTTTTTAAAAGATTGTATTTATTTATTTGAGAGAGAGAAGCAGACTCCCTGCTGAGCAGGGAGCCACTGTGGGGCTTGATCCCAGGATCCTGGCATCATGACCCGAGCCTAAGGCAGCTGCTTAACCAACTGAACCACCCAAGCACCCTGAGATTTGTCAATTTTAATTAATTACCTCAAAGAGCCAACTTTTTGTATGTTTGCTTTCTATTTGAATAATTTCTCCCTCTGTCTTTATTTCCTTACTTCTACTTTCTTTTTTGCCCCAGTTTTATTGAGATATAATTGACACTTCTACTTTCTTTGGATTTATTTTGCTGTTTTTTTCCTAACTTCTTGAGATAAATGCCTAGATCATTCACTTTTAACTCTTTCCCCCTAATATATGCATTTGAGAGTACAAATTTTCTCCTAAGCACTACTTTAGTTTCATTCCGGAAGTTATGATATGTAGAATTTTTATCTTTCTGTTCCAACTATTCTCTAATTTCCATGACAATTTCTTCTTTGATCCATGGGTCATTTGGTAGTTCATTTTAAGTTTCTAGACGTATAGGGATTTTCTAGTTATCTAACAAAGCTGCACTGTGGCCAGAATATATACTTTAATTTCAGTCCTTTGAAATGCTCTAAGACTTTATTCCCAGTTTATGGTCAGTTAAAAAAATTCTTTGTGTGCTTAAAAAATAAGTTGTATTCTGCAGGTGTTAAAAATAGTCTCTTCAGGGGGGCCCTGGGTGGCTCAGTCAGTTAAGCGCTGGACTTCTGATTTTGGCTCAGGTCAGGATCTCAGGGTCCTGGGATGGAGCCTCGCATTGCGCTCCGCCCTTAGCCAGGAGTCGGCTTGGGATTCTCTCTCTCCCTCTGCCTCTGCCTCTCCCCCTGCATGCGCTCGCACTCTCTCTCTCTCTCAAATAAATAAATAAATCTTTAAAAAAAAAAAAGTCTCTTCAGAATTTCCCCTTCTGCTGGGCGGCGGAGGCGGGGGGTGCGGATGTCTCTATGACCATTAGGTCAATTCTGCTCATCTCAATGTTCAGATCTGTATTATTCCTAAACTTTCGTCTGCTTTTTTTCCACCAATTACTAAGACAAGTATGTAAAATTTCTCATGATTGTGGATTTATTTCTTCTTTGAATACTGAAGATTTTTGCTTTATGTATTTTTAAGTGTTATTTAAAATCATTATTCCTGGTGAATTAAATCTTGTATCACTATGAAGACCCTCTTTATCTCTAACAATACTACTGGACTTTAGTTCTTTTGTCTGATACTAATATTGCTAAAGCAATTTTCTTTTGGTTGGTACTTGCAGAGTGTATCTTTTCCCATTCTTTCAACCTTTCTATATTTTTTTAATATTGGATAAATTAAAAAAATCTAAATATATGCTATTGGTAAGAGACACATCTAAAACAAATAGATTTTAATTGGAGCACTGATAAGAGTAGGCAGCTGGACAGAAGCTGGAGGCAAGGACAGTGATAAATAGGTTACACATTAGAAGCCTGGGGGCACAACATCTTGCCTTTGTGGCTTCCAAGTCCCCTAGGCTAACAGACCAAGAGCCACGTGTGCAGAACAGGCCACTCTCCTCTTCCACCTCTGCCCCAGGGTAACCCCTAGACTCATTATAATGCGTTTGCATTGTGACTTTAGCCTCCCCCTACCCTCCATGGGGGAAGGCTGCCCTGACGGTTCAGAGACAAACCTAATAGGGTCAAAAACTAACCTCTCCCGGGGCACCTGGGTGGCTCAGTCATTAAGCGTCTGTCTTTGGCTCAGGTCATGATCCCGAGGTCCTGGGATCGAGCCCCGCATCGGGCTCCCGCCCCGCGGGAAGCCTGCTTCTCCCTCTCCCACAACACCTGCTTGTGTTCCCTCTCTTGCTGTGTCTCTCTCTGTCAAATAAATAAATAAAATCTTAAAAAAAAAAAAAAAAACTAACCTCTCCCAACCTATGGGAGTCCCTTAAAGGATTGGAAGCAGCCTCCATTAGAGACCATCCCATCCACGACCCAAGACACCCTCCCACCCCCTCACACACACAGAAGAAGATTCCTGTAGCCTCAGGGCAGTTGCCACCTCTGGGCTTTCCTGCTCTCCCACCTGGAGAGTGTACTGTCCTTAATAAACTGCTTTGGGCTTGCTACTTTCTTCTCTTTTTTTTTTTTAATTTAAATTCAAGTTAGTTAACATATAGTGTATTATTAGTTTCAGGGTAGAGTTTAGTGATTCATCAATTCCATATAACACCCAGTGCTCATTATATCACGTGCCCTCCTTAATGCCCATCCCCCAGTTAGCCCATCCTCCCCCAACCCCAACTGTCTTTATTAGAGCATGGATCCTCATGGAAATCTTTCGTGGGGAATCCAAGAACCGAGACCTCCATTCACATAACACAGACTCTCCCACCCCGATCAGCATGTGCTCCATTTCCAGTTCTGTTACACTTTCCATTATATTTAATGTAGTTATTAAAGCATTAAGATCAAAAGTACCCTTTTACTTGGCACTTTCTATTTCATCCTGTTTTATATTTCTTTGTCTCTCATTTCTTGCCTTTTAGTTAGATAGCTATTTTTAATTAATTACTCCATCTTTTCCTTTACTAATTGGAAGTTAAATTCTGTTTTTGTTCTTTTACTGCAAGGGTTGACAAACTATGGCCTGTGGGTCAAACTAGCCTGATGCCTGTTTTTGTAAATAAAGATTTATTGGAACACAGCCACACTCATTTTACATACTGTCTCTGCTTTCAAGCTACAATAGTAGGTAGTTACAACAAAAACCATAGGGGGTTTACAATGGCTAACGTATTTACTCTCTAGCCAACCCCATTTTTAGTGGATGCCCTTTAAAATGCAAAATACACATTTAACCTATCAAATTCTTAAATAAAACCTCTATCCTCTTATTCATGATAAATCAAGGCCCTCAGAATATTTTAATTATATATGCCCCTTCCCACATATAGGTTACTATAGTCAGGAATTTTCTTTTCTTTTTTTTTTTTTTAAGATTTTATCTATTCATTTGTCAGAGAGAAAGAGGGAGGGAGAGAGGAAGAGAGAGAGCACAAGCAGGGGGAGTGGCAGGCAGAGAGAGAGAAGCAGACTCCCCCCTGAGCAAGGACCCTGGGACCACGACCAGAGTCGAAGGCAGACACTCAACCGACTAAGCCACCCAGGTGTCCCATGGAATTTATTTTCTTAATAAACTCTATTTGGGAATAATTTTAGACTTACAGAAAAGTTGCAAAGATAGCACAGTGAGTTCCCCATATGCCCTTCACCCAGTTTCACCCAATGTTGACATCTTATATAACTTTGGTTCATGTGTCAAATCTATGTGATTAACATTGGTACATTTACTTTGTTTTTTGTTTGCTTTTGTTTTTTAAAGATTTTATTTATTTATTTGGCAGAGAGAGAGACAGCGAGAGAGGGAATACAAGCAGGGGGAGAGGGAGAGGAAGAAGCAGGCTTCCCGCTGAGCAGGGAGCCCGATGCGGGGCTCTATCCCAGGACGCTGGGATCATGACCTGAGCCAAAGGCAGACGCTTAACAGCTGAGCCACCCAGACGCCCTGGTACATTTACTTTGAACTGAATGCCAAACTTCATTCAGATTTCACTAGTTTTTCCACTAACGTCCTTTTTCTGTCCCGGATCCAACCTAGGGCCCACGTTGGATTTGGTTGTCATGCCCCCTTAGTCTCCTCTGGTCTGTGAGAGTTTCTCTGACCTTGACAGTTTTTAGGAGTACTGGCAGGTTCTTAAATTTGGGTTTCTCTGTTTTCCGTATGCTTAGACCGAGGTTATGTGTTTTGGGGAAAATACCACAGAGGCGCCCTGCGCTTCTCATTACTGATCTTACTCAGTACATGATAGCAGCCCGTGTTGCCAATCTTCATTACTTGGCTAAGGTAGCCAGGTTTCTCCACGGTGAAGCCATTATTTTTCTCTTTCCATACTCTGTTCTTTGGAAGCAAGCCCCTAAGTGTAGCCCATGTTGGGGTTGGAAGAAGTGAGGGGTTGTTAAGCTCCATCTCTTGGAGTGGGCTATATCTACATATATTATTTGGAATTCTTGTGTAACTCCTATTTATTTATTCCATTATTTTGTTATATCAGCATGAACTCATGCCTACTTATCTAGTACTCTGTGTTATAGTCCAAAACAACATTATTTATTTTGTTGCTCACGTTGTTCCAACTTTGGCCATTGGGAGCTCTCTAAGGTTGACTCCTAACCCTTTGCTATGACCCAATCCTTTTGTTTTTATGGGCACTTCTGTACTTCCTGGCATTACAAGATGCTTCTGGCTCCCCTTCCTGTCTCTTCCTCCCATGCCAGAGCACCCCAGCCACTAGCTTATAGGTAAGCCCAAATCTTCTCTTTTCCAGGATGGAAGCATTTCACACCGCCTAAATTCAGTGCCTAGGATTTGACCCACCTGTCCAATCCATAGCTGAATCTGGATTGGATCTTAGACATTTTGCTGTGCTTTAAGGCCCATCCCTGGAGCCAGATTGGGGCCCTTTGATCTCCTACCTGGTCCCAACATCTTCCTTCAGTCTTACTATCCCAGGTGCCTGGCCCCAGCCTGTCTAATATTTAAGACCACCTAAGTTATGAAAAGAAGAGCTGATTTGGAGGAGAGATCCTGGGTTCCGGTTTTTAATATATTAAGTTTGAAGTATATGCAATATCCGAATATCTTCCACCCTTCACCTCTTATTTTTGATTGAGCAAATGAGTGTAGCAGGAAATTGTTTCCTTCACCTTCCACAATCCAATCCAGTCTTCTGGGATAGATCCTTTCATCATTTCAGCAGAATTACTGCCTTGTGTTGATAATAGATTACAGCTTTCTTACCCTCAGAAGTTTGCTTTCTCCAAAATAACGGTAAACATTGTCACCCTGCCATTTGTCTCTGGATAATTCTAAAAAATCTTTGAACCATTTTAGCTCAACCTAGAGGTCAGGTTCCATTGACAATGACCTAACTCTCTGATGTTGGAACCACACATCAGTACAAGTATCCAAACATCCCCAGGTTTTCTTTGGATGTTCCCTCACCCCACCCCAACCTCCTTTCTTCCAAAATTTTCCTTGATTCTTGGCCTACCCTGTAATCTCCCCCAAATAATTCTGGCAGCTCTCTGTACCCAGCCTGCTGTTCTAATCCATTTCAACTCTCTCTGTCTTGTATTGGAATTGTTCGTATGTGCTTGTGAATTCCTAGGGGGTGGGGATCAGACCTTAGCCATCTTTATCTCCTCCATAATGCCAGAATGTATCCAGCTGCTTCTCCACCTAGTTCATTACACCTGAACATCATACACAACTGAACAAGAGTTGAATTGACTTGACATCACTGTACCAGCCAAGTACTTGGGAACAAAACAAAACAAAACACCCTCTGGACTTCTAGAGTCCTCCTTTATCCAGCCTTGGGGAAATCTGACCATGCACCATATCCATTCCACATGTGGGGTGGGGCTACTGCACAGAGGCTGGTATCACCAACAGGATCAAGGGGGTACTTTGCCCTCTCCAGTGCTAGAGAGCTGGGTATCTTCTCTGATCTGACCCTGCTCATGATGCCAAGAAGAGAGAGGAATATACCCAATGAAAACAAGTGGGAAAGTTCTGGTAAAGAGAAGCAGAGAGCTTTTGCAGGAATCTCTCCTCACTTTACCCATCTTGAGCTGTTAAGTTAAGAAGAGGTGTTTGTGGAGGATGAAAACCAAAGGGATGACACTGAAAAGTCGGGTGAGTGGTGATTGAAGAGAGTGGCCCTGGTTAAGGATCTCGGGTCCAATGTACTCGGAGTCCAAAGAGCACTCCGATAGAGGCTGGAGACCCACAGACATTTCGAGGGCGCTTACGGCTGCCTTTACAAGGTTGGTGACTCCATCCTCATAAAACCAAAATCTGGCTCCTTCGTGGTCACCCTACTGCCTGAAGGTTCCAGTGAGCTTTTGAGGTTTTTACCTGTGTACTTCTCGGGCACAAGGGGGAGCCAGCTCTCTATTATCAGAATCCTATGTCCTAGGCATTGAAGAGCTGGGATGGGTCTGGGATGGGCAAGGTTTGCCTTTGATACATCAAAACAGTCGAAGCTGAGGTCTAAAATGGACAAACTGGGGTTTCTAGTGTTCATCACATCCCCCCACCAAAGGCTGTTCAGCAACCCCAGAGTTCCTTATGTTCCCCTTACAAACTTGGGCAGGGGAAGCAACCCTCACTTCAGGGTCTACTCTGTGGATATAGCTTTCAATTCTAGTGATAAGGAACCTGCTGTCCTGCCTACTTGGCATCCTTTTTCTAGGTGTCCTGTGTTGGAGACACAACTTTTCCCCTCTTCCTCTGGAATCATCTAGGTTCCCACCTCTCCTTGCTTGTGTGATTCCGGGCAGGAGCAGAGTGTATGCGCAGGTGCGTGCACACACGAACCCACATGTTGGACATGAGGGATACAGAGATGCTGGAATAAGGTCTGGATCAGTGGCCAATGAAATGGGTTTGAGGGGTACGGGAGGGAAGTAAAGAAACAAACCTGTTGTTGGGGCCAACCCATGCCACCCATCTGGTCCCACCTCTAATTTATTGACTCTGATCTACTGAGTTTGGAAGGTTAACTTTCCAAAACAAGGCATTTTGTTTTATTCTGAAATCAGAATATGCCAGTGAAAGTGAAGACCACTGGGTCAAGAGCAAGAACTCCCCCAAAGTAGAGAGACTCTTTTTCCTCACCCTGGGCTTCAGGTGGCCCCGGGGACTGGGCCTCTCCTCCCACACATGTGCTGCTAGCCCAACATGCCTCCATGGGCTGCGCGCCCAGAAACACCAGTTCAGGGCAGGGCAGGCTCTAGGGTTTCCAGGGGGTTCGCACCGCGCTTCCGACCTGGCCCAGTGAGGGCGCTCCTGACAGCCTCACAGACAGACGGAGCGGCCGCCAGTTGCGCCTGTGCCTCAGGGACGGAGCACAGGAATAGGAGGCTCAGCAAGCCTATGGGGATCACCTGTGGGGAAGACGCAGGGAGAACTGAAGCCTGAGAGAGTGAGGCCATCTGGGCAAGAGCCGTGGAAGAGCCAGAGCATTCGGTGTGGGAGTCAGAAGCTACTAGGTTGGATGCAAGAGTAGAAGAGAGTTATCAAGACCAGAAATTGTAGTGAGGTGGGTTAAGAACAGAAAGAAGCCTTCACCCAAACCCAGAAAACTCCTATTCATCCTCTAAGACCCAGTTCAAAGCCCCCCCGCCTCTTTCCTGGCTCCCCTCCTAAACAGACCCCATTTCTGCACCCCCGCAGCAGCTTTTCCACACCTCTGTGCCTCCTTGTCACAATCACAATTCCCCAAGAAACAGGGAGCTCCTTGGCAGAACATCACTAACTTTGTAAACGCAG
The DNA here is from genome assembly GCF_002201575.2 of Neomonachus schauinslandi. NCBI lineage: Eukaryota > Metazoa > Chordata > Mammalia > Carnivora > Phocidae > Neomonachus > Neomonachus schauinslandi. Next base: position 21,753,045 of record NC_058412.1, on the reverse strand, counting down.
TACCAAGCAAAATTCCTGATACCCTGAAAGGACTCAATAAATGTTAGCTGCCGGCGGGATACCTGTTCCTTCTCGTGTGCAACCTGGATGTGGAAGGAGATGGGAGCAGTCCGAATGTCATCCGACAGTGGCTGGGGGAGGTGGATCACCTGGAGGAGGGTCTCGATGCATTGAGCCTTGGGCTGTCCAGAGAACCGCTGTGGAGGAAGCAGGAAGGTCAGTGTCGGGCTAGAAGGCCAGGGGAGCAGAGAATGAAGTCGAGAAGGAGAAAGGAGTGGGAGAGTGGGAGGCAGGCACCCGGGATCCTGAAGACTGGCCAGAGAGGCTGTAGAGAAGTGGTCCCTACAGGCGATCCCAAACTCACAATCCCCAGGTGTGAAGAACAAGGGTTAGTGGTGGGCTTTGATGGGCCGGGTTAAACTGGAGGATTAATGGCAACTTGGTCACACTTTCAGCCATGTGCCACCAACCCCATAGGTGGGTAACCTTAAACTGAACTCACTCCTTCCAGTTTCCTCCTTAACCCTATCCATCCTTCATACCCTGCCAAGACTGCTCATCTGCAAAAGCTGCTCCTTTTTGTCACCCGCCCCTCCCCCTACTAGCTCAGCACTGCCCAAGAGAAATATAATGTGAGCCACATATGTAATTTAAGATTTTCTAGTACTGGGGTGCCTGGGTGGCTCAGACGTTAAGCGTCTGCCTTCGGCTCAGGTCATGATCCCAGGGTCCTGGGATCGAGCCCCGCCATCGGGCTCCCTGCTCGGCGGGGAGCCTGCTTCTCCCTCTCCCACTCCCCCTGCTTGTGTTCCCTCTCTCGCTGTGTCTCTCTGTGTCAAATAAATAAATAAAATCTTTAAAAAAAAAAAAAGATTTTCTAGTACTGCATTAAAAAAGAAACACATGGAATGCAAAAGAAGCAAATAAGAAAATAGATTTTAATCATGTTTTATCTAATCCAGTATATATATCTAAAATATTATTTCAACATATAAACAATATTACAAATTATTAATAGGATATTCTACAATATTTTTGTATCATGTCTTTGAAATCTAGTGTCTAGTTTATAATCCCAGCACATCTCAGTTCAGGTACTGAATTTTGATATAAAAGTAAAATGTAGTTCTACCAAAACAATAAAGTTGCATTTAATGAAAAAAATTACACTGCTTCAGTTTTTAAACAAAACATAAAAGTTCAGCTCCTCAGACACACTAGCCACATTTCAAGTGCTCAGTAGCCACATGTGGGTGGTGACTGCCATTTTGGATGGCCCAGGTCTAGCTACATTTGGCAAGCCCCAGTTCTGGTCTGGCTTTCAATCTTCCACGTAATCCTTAGAGGGGCCACTCTGGGATGCCAAGTCCTGGATCAGACATATCTCCGATTCCCCCTACCCACCCCAACCCCAGGATCTAAAAGAGCATAAAGCACTTTTCTTTTCCTGGTTGGTTGGTTCTATTCATTAGAGAAGGTTCTAGGGACTTGGTGGGTGCTCACTAAATGCTCATTGATTGATTCCCTTTACACAGGGTGGTCAGATTTAGCAAATAAAAATACAGGATACCCAGGAATAGGAATTTCAAATGAATAATGAAAAAAATAGTATAAGTATGCTTCAAATATTGCATGGGACATACTTATACTAAAAAAAAAATCCTTTATTTATCTGAAATTCACATTTGTCCTGTATTTTTATTTGCTAAACTTAACAACCCTCCTTTCATGACCAGCTATTGTGCTATCTGCTCGGCAGCCGTTCCTCCCCCTTCTAGTACCAGCACCTTGATCTTCCTCCGGGGAACTATGGTTCCTCCATTCTCAGGCCAGGCCGTTTGACTGAGGCTCACTTCCCACCCTTTCCTCCAGTGCCATCCCATAGGGAGAGCACATGAGCCAGGCCTGGGCAGAGGGCTGCTTTCCCCTGGAGCAGTGACTGGCTCAGAGATGGCATGTGACCCAAGACAAGCCAGAGAGAGCCCTTCCTCCCAGGCATTCGTGGGAATCACAGGCACAGATAAACTCTCCTTCCACTCGGGTTGCTAAATTGGTAGGACGCTAGGCTGGCACTGCCGGGGGCCAATTTGCCACCTACTGGAGAAAAGCTTCCTGAGAAGGAGAGCAACACAAAGGAGAGTTAAGGGCTGACATTCTGGAGCACATTGTTTGGAGTATCTGGATCGAGCTACCCTGGAACTCCAGTTACGTGAACCAGTCATTTGCCTTGTTTAGCTTAAACCGGTATGAATTAGAGGTCTGTCACATACTTGTAACTGAAAGAATCTTGTCTGATAGTTATCATCACACAGTCAGGCCCCCAAGCATGCACATACATTCCCCAGAGTGGTGGATGAGCCTGATAGGAGGAGGCAGCGCAGGAGTAAAGAAAGCCCTTGGCCCCACACGTGTCCATATCTCTGTGGCAGCCTAGGCAAGGGGCCAGGCCCCACCCAGCCACATCCCATCACCGCCTACCTGCAGCCTGGCCAGCGCCCGCCAGAAGAGCTTGGAGTTGCGAATGCGGAGGTCCAACATGTGGTTTTGGAGAATCTTCCCAAGAAGCACATGGGCCCCTGTGCTCACAGTATTCAGCACCCACTTGGTGCTTAGCTCATGCTGGAACCTCTAAACAGGGCACACACACGAGGGTATGGGAAATTAGAGGATGGTAGAGCAATAGGGTGAATAGGGCCCTATTGTCAGACAGGAATCCAGGGATCAAAAACCAGGGACCAAAATACAGACATAATTTGTTTGACCAGCCCAGAGTTAGACGTCAGGACAGTAGTTGTAAACCAGGACTGTCCCAGGCAAACTTGGTGGTGTCACACATTTGTGGTTTTGACCCCCCAGTACACAGATATCTTCTCTGAGTTCTTTTTTTTTTTTTTAAGATTTTATTTATTTATTTGACAGAGAGAGAGTGAGAGAGGGAACACAAGCAGGGGGAGCGGGAGAAGGAGAACAGGGAGCCCGATGCGGGGCTTGATCCCAGGACACCGGGATCATGACCCGAGCCAAAGGCAGACGCTTAACGACTGAGCCACCCAGGCACCCTCTTCTCTGAGTTCTTGTGCAAAAGGGTTTTGCACTTATCAGAACTTTCCTTTTTGGGGCACCTGGGTGGCTCAGTTGGTTAAGCGACTGCCTTCGGCTCAGGTCATGATCCCAGGGTCCTGGGATCGAGTCCCGCGTCGGGCTCCCTGCTCGGCGGGAAGCCTGCTTCTCCCTCTCCCACTCCCCCTGCTTGTGTTCCCGCTCTCGCTGTGTCTCTCTCTGTCAAATAAATAAATAAAATCTTTTAAAAAAAAACAAAAAAAAAAAAGAACTTTCCTTTTGCTCCCCAGGTACGTGACAGGGGAGGAGTGAAGATCCTGGGATTCATTCCACTAAACCAAAGGCTCCTTGAGAGCAGAGATGGTGTCTTATTCTGCTCCAGAGCCCCAATCTTTTTGATAATGGCTGATACATGGTTACTGATCAATACACATTTGTTGAAAACTAATTCAATTTAAACCTATAACAACCCAACGAAATAGGATTTTCTATCCCCATTTCTACATATGTGGAAACTAGAGGTCAAAAGTAAAGTAACGTGAGGGGCAACTGGGTGGCTCAGTGAGTTAAGCGTCCGACTCTTGATTTCGGCTCAGGTCATGATCTCAGAGTCATGAGATCGACCCCTGCATTGGGAGTCTGCTGGAGATTCTTTCTCTCCTTCTCCCTCTGCCCCTCCCACCACTTGTAGTCTCTCTTTCTCTCTCAAATAAATAAATAAATAAATCTTAAAAAATAAAAAGAAGTAACTTGAATAAGCTTATATAATAGTGACATGTAGAATCAGGACCTAAACCCAGGTCTTCTGATTTGTGATGAAGGCATTTCCTACTTGGCCACAATCATCTCCTAGGTGAATAAGATAATGTATGGGAAAGCACACTGAAAACTAAAACACTGTACAAACACATAGTACTGTGAGTATAAACACCACCTGTCCTTGGCCCTCATCTCTTGCACTTATAACCTCCATTACTGCACTTTGCATCTATTACTATAACCGGAGTCCAGAAAAAGAATTGAGAGGATTAATTACTGGGTCCTAGCCAGGCTAGGGAACAAGCTACCACTACTTCTACCCTCTTATTCTGGCATCCTAGAAATAGCGGGTCACACACACCCTTTGCAGAGGGCATATTGAAAATACTTAACAAGTGATTGACAGGGACATGAGTACTGTATAAGAACATTTGCAATGATGTGGATGGAGCTAGAGATTATTATGCTAAGTGAAATAAGTCAGTCAGGGAAAGACAAATGCCATATGATTTCACTCTTATGTGGAATTTAAGAAACAAAATAAAGGGGGGAAAAGAGAGAGAGAGAGAGAGGCAAGCCAAGAAACAGACTCTTAACTACAGAGAACAATGGTTACCAGAGGGAGGGTAGGTGGGTGGGGGATGGGTGAAGCAGGTGATGGGGCTTAAGGAGTGCACCTGTTGTGATGAGCACCGGGTGTTGTATGGAAGTGTTGAATCACTATATTGTACACCTGAAACTAACATTACACTGTGTGTTAACTAACGGGAATTTAAATAAAAACTGGGGGGAAAAAAAAAGATACTGTGGCTCATTTGGCCAAAAAAAAAAAAAGAGAGAGCGCACACGCAGAAATCTGACCAATCAGAATGGAGCTAGCTAGTATGCAGTACACAGACTGCCCTGTGGGAAAGAGATCAATCAACTCCGGGTTATATCATTTATGTCACTGACCATTCTATTACCATGTATACCATGAGCTATCATTAACACAAAAATATATTAAAGTGTACATAATTTGAATCCAGACACATTCATTTTAAAGTACATATAGAAAAAAGGCAGCAAATGTACCTAGAAAAATCCTTAAAAAGATGAGTGAGAGGGGCGCCTGGGGGGCTCAGTCGTTAAGCGTCTGCCTTCGGCTCAGGTCATGATCCCAGGGTCCTGGGATCGAGTCCCGCATCAGGATCCCTGCTCAACGGAGAGCCTGCTTCTCCCTCTCCCACTGCCCCTGCTTGTGTTCCTGCTCTCACTATCTGTCTCTCTGTCAAATAAATAAATAAAATCTTAAAAAAAAAAAAAGTGAGAGAAGCACTAACCTTTCAGATATTAAGAACACAATAAGCCTCAATATTTAAACTGTATGGCATCATCACATCAATAGACAGACTGGTAGAACAGAACAGAAAGTCCATAAATAAACCAGTGCACATGGGAACTAAGTATCTGATAGAAGTCGCATCTCAAATCACTCAGGAAAAGATGAACTTAAAAAATATATTGAGATGGAGCATCTGGGTGGCTCAGTCGGTTAATGTCTGCCTTTGGCTCAGGTCATGATCTCAGGGTCCAGGGATGGAGCCCCATATGGGGCTCCCTGCTCAATGGGGAGTCTGCTTCTGCCCCCACCCCTGCTCCTTTTCTCTCTCGCTCACTCTCTCTCAAATAAATAAATTATAAATATATATTATATATATGGAGAGAGACAGTGACTTAGAAAAAAATAAAAGTGGATTCATACCTTAATCCATACACAAGAATCAATTAATGAATTGCAGGTCTAAGTGTTTTTAAAAAAAGAAAGAAAAAAGAAACCATTTTTACTAGAAGAAAGCACAGGTGGAGTTCCTTTACAACCTGGGAGTAGCAGAGAGCTTTCTGTGCCTCAAGGTCCAGATTCAACAAAAAATGGATTAATAAGTTCTACCCCAGAAAAATTAAAACAAAGACATTTGCATGGTTAAAACCCAAATGAAATATTTACAATATATATCAGAAAGAAAGGACTAATGCCTCTGATTTATAAAGTGCTAAAAATCAGGGGTACCTGGGTGGCTCAGTCAGTTAAGCGTCTGCCTTCGGCTCAGGTCATGATCCCAGAGTCCTGGGATCGAGCCCACATCAGGCTCTCTATTCAGCAGGGAGCCTGCTTCTCCCTCTCCCTCTGCATGTCGCTCCCCCTGCTTGTGCTCTCTCTCTCTCAAATAAATAATATCTTTAAATAAAAATAAAGTACTAAAAATCAAGGGATCAGACAGACCCCAATACCATTAGAAAATGAGTATATTTCATGTATTTACACGAACACACAATTCACAAAAAGATTTACTAAAGACCCTTAGGCATGTGAAAAGAGGCTCAATTAAACACACAATAAGTAAAATACAAATGAAAACCACACAGAAATAGAATTTCTCATCTATCACATTGGCACAAATCCAAAAGCCTGAGAATGCTCTTAAAGAGACTATAGGGAAGGGGCGCCTGGGTGGCTCAGTCGTCAAGCATCTGCCTTCGGCTCAGGTCATGATCCCAGGGTGCTGGAATCGAGCCCCGCATCGGGCTCCCTGCTCTGCGGGAAGACTGCTTCTCCCTCTCCCACTCCCCCTGCTTGTGTTCCCTCCCTCATTGTGTCTCTCTCTATCAAATAAATAAATAAATAATCTTTAAAAAAAAAAAAGCAAAATGGGAAAATCCCTATGAAGGGAAATGTTGCAGTATCTAACAAAATTACATATGTATTTATCCTTTGACCCAGTTCTCATTCTTCTAGGAGTTTACCCCAAAGATACCCTTCTACATTACAAAAATACATGCATATTCATTGCATCATTATTGGTAATAGCAAAATATTGGAAACAACCAAATGTCCTACATCAGAGACTGCCCAAGTAATTCTTGCACATGTACAATTTACACACAAATGTAAAAAATAATGAGGAAGGGTTTTATAAACCCAAGTGGAGTTATTTTCAGGATATCTCATTAAAGTACAAAAGAATATACATAGCACAGTGCCTCTTGTATAAGAAAAAATTGCAAAGTACATACAAACACACTTTTTTTGCAAAAAGAACCACAGGAAGGCACGTCAGTAACTAATGAAATTGTTTACCTGTAGGGATGAGTGGAGACAGGAGGAAGGAAGAGTGAAGGGGGGTGGGACATCTCCTTTTTATACAGTTTGACTTTATTTTTTTTTATTTTTTTAAAGATTTTATTTATTTATTTGATAGAGACACAGCGAGAGAGGGAACACAAGCAGGGGGGAATGGAAGAGGGTGAAGCAGGCTTCCCGCCGAGCAGAGAGCCCGATGCGGGGCTTGATCCCAGGACCCTGGGATCATGACCTGAGCCGAAGGCAGACGCTTAACGACTGAGCCACCCAGGCACCCCTACAGTTTGACTTTAAACCACGTTATGTTTTACATATTCAAAAGATAAAGTGAGATCAAAAACAAAAAACTCAGGGACACCTGGGTGGCTTAGTCAGTTAAGTGTCTGCCTTGGGCTCAGGTCATGATCCCAGGGTCCTGAGATTGAGTCCCACATCAGGCTCCATGCTCAGCGGGGACCCTGCTTCTCCCTCTCCCTCTGTCTGCTGCCCCTCCTGCTTGTGCTCTCCCTCTCTCTCTGACAAATAAATAAAATCTTAAAAAAACTTCTAAAACGGAAAAAAAAATAAAAATAAAGCAAATGAAACTAACTATACATCATACTGATAACATAACTACAGAGAGAGAGGAAAAAATTTAATGCAAGTGACTTTTGACACTTTAGGTACCTTTCGTGGGATATGGTCAGAAGACAAAAAGAACTGCAAAGAAATCTTGACCATTCTTGGTAAGTTTGTTGATGATAGTGTTTTAGGGTAGCAATTTCAAAACCAGTATTTATTGCAGGCTAAGCAAATGGATAAATATATTGATGATGTTGGAAATCAACATTCTCACTAAGGGAAAACAGGAAGGAGAACACATATACATTCATAAATGTGTATATATGTGCTTATGTGAAAAAAATACACAGTTGACCCTTGAACAACAAGGGTTTGAACTACACGGGTCCACTTGTATTTTTTTCAATAAATACAGTGTGGTACTATAAATGAATTTTCTGTATGATTTAACATTTTCTTTTCTCTAGCTTATTTTATTGTAAGGATACAGCCTATAATACATATAACTTTAAAAATATGTGTTGACTGTTATCGGGAAGGCTTGTGGTCCACAGTAAGCTATTAGTTAAGTTTGGGGAGCCAAAAGTTATAGGGGGATTTTCAACTGTGTGGGATGCCAGTGCTTCTAATCCCTGTGTTTTTCAAGGTCAACTATATTTCCTCATTCTTTTTTTTTTTTTTTTTTGGAGACAGGGACAGTGCACACGCAAACAGGGAGAGGAGCGGAGGGAGAAGAATCTCAGACTCCGGGCGCCTGGGTGGCTCAGTCGTTAAGCGTCTGCCTTCGGCTCAGGTCATGATCCCAAGGTCCTGGGATCGAGCCCCGCATCGGGCTCCCTGCTCCGCGGGAGGCCTGCTTCTCCCTCTCCCACTCCCCCTGCTTATGTTCCCTCTCTCGCTGTGTCTCTCTGTGTCAAATAAATAAATAAAATCTTTAAAAAAAAAAAAAAAGAATCTCAGACTCCACCCTGAGCACAGAGCCGGATGTGGGGCTCAATCTCATGACCCTGAGGTCATGACCTGAACGGAAATCAAGAGTCCGACATTTAGCCGATTGAGCCACCCAGGTGCCCCTGTATTTACTTGTTCTTTCTACCAAAGAACTTTGCTTAGAGGCAAAGCCACCAGAAGCGCCCCTACACCTAGGTTTTTAAATACAGCAGTCCCCACTTACCCACGGGATGAGTTCCAGACCCCCAGGGGATGCCCGACACTGCACAGTACCGAGCCATACACATACTGTTTTTTTCCTATATATACATACCTATGATAAAGATTATTTTATGCATTAGGCACAGTAAGAGATGAATAGCAACAACAATAAAATAGAACAATTATAAGAACATACTATAATAAAAGTTATGTGACTGTGGTCTCTCAAAATATCTTCTTATACTATATTCACCATTCCCCTTCTGGTGACGATGTGAGATGACAAAATGGCCACTGGATGAGATGGAGGGACAGGAACGACGTAGGCAGTGTGACGTAGCGTTAGGCTACTACTGACCCTTTGGACTACAGTTGATTGGGGTAAATGAAACCATGGAAAGCAAACGTGGAGAAGGCAGGACTGCTGTACCAATCCCCACTGACAACCATGGGGGCTCCTTGAAAATTACTGATTCCAGCCAGGACTGGAACCAGGGAAAGTACGAGGTGAACCTGGGACAACATTTCTGTTCTCCTACAGAGACGGCTGGGGACGCTACTGTACAGACGCACATCTATACACACACACAGGTAAATAGTAATTACGAGATTTAGAAACTGAAGTGGAGTGATTTTCAAGATATCTTGTTAAAAAACGCAAGGCACAAAGACTATAATATGCTACCCTTTTGCATAAGAGAAAAGGTGATTTATTTTTTTTCCCAAAAAGACACACAGCAAAGAATGGTTAAACACTAATGTGGATACGTCACAAGGACAAAGGGGCCAGCTTGAATAAGAGCTCGTTTTGAGTATTAAAATCAATAATGACAGGGATGGATTAAAACACACTTAACAACAAAAAATGCATGAGTCCATACTGAGTCTAAATATATGTAGATGGGGTGGGGAGAGAAGGGAGAGATTTTCTTTACAGAAGAATACCAACTAATAAATGTAGACAGAAAGATAGAAATAGAAAATCACCATTAAAAAACCGCCATAGTAATACATTGATTCAACCAAGAATCATCTGTGGATGCTAAAACCATTGGGTGAAAGATCACTAAGGAATAGGATGCAAAGAAATCGGACTCTACCAGGGTGCCTGGGTGGCTCAGTCCGTTAAGCTTCTGCCCTCAGCTCTGGTCATGATCTCCGGCTCCCGGGATGGAGCCCCCGGGCTGGCTCCCTGCTCAGCGGGGAGTCTGCTTCTCCCTCTCCCTCTGCCCCTCCCCCATCACTCATGTTCTCTCTCTGTTTCTCTCAAATAAATAAATAAATAAAATCTTAAAAAAAAAGAAATCTGACACTACCTTGAGTAAGTGATCAAACATCACCAATAAAGGAATGACCTGACATCAGGCACCTCCTAATCTGATACACTGACAAAGCCACAGTCTCCTCTATGCAGTACTCCTGCCAAAAGACTTCACCTGAATAGAATGAAGAAACAATCAGGCAAATCCAAGGTGAAGCACATTCTGGAAAACAATTGGTCCAGACTCCTATACTATCAGTGTCATAAAAGACACAAAAAACAGCTAAAGAATTCATCTAGATTAAAGAGACTAGGGGCGCCTGGGTGGCTCAGTCAGTTAAGCGTCTGCCTTCGGCTCAGAACATGATCCCAGGGTCCTGGGATCCAGCCCCGCACCGGGCTCCCTGCTCCACGGGAAGCCTGCTTCTCCCTTTCCCACTCCCCCTGCTTGTGTTCCCTCTCTCTCTGTCTCTCTCTCTGTCAAATAAACAAACAAAATCTTAAAAAAAAAAAAAAGAAAGAAAGAATAAAAAAAAATAAAGAAACTAAAGAGACCTGATAACTAAGTGCAATGCATTATCTCTGATTGGATCCTGGACCTGGAAATAAAAATAATACAGGGATAATTGGGGAAATTTTAATATGGTCTGCAGATTTGATAATTGTATTCACTGTCATTTTTCCCAAGTGTGATAATTATATTGTGGTTATGTAGGCAAATGTCCTTGTTCTTAGGGGACACAGTAATTTGTGTCAAGTGTCATCATATCTCCAAGTATCTTTCAAATAATTCAGAGGAAAAGAGGGATGAAGCAGATGTGGCCAAATGTTAAAGGTTGGTGAACCTAGCTCTCTCTCTTTCAAATAAATAAACAAAATCTTTTTAAAAATTGGTGTATGGGTGTTCACTGTTCTTGCAATTTTTCTGTAGGGTGGAAAATTTTTCAAAATACAAGTGTGGGAGGAGTTTACATCAAAAATATTTCTGCAACTAAAGATTTACTAATAGAAGCCTCTTTATTTCAAACAACTGCCATATATTTAGAAAGATACAAACCAGAATCAAGCATAAGACAGAAGCCATACACACCAAAAAAAGACTGATAGATGTGACTATGTAAAAATGTAAATAAAACATCTCTACATCAAAAATGTAGAAAAAACAGTAATAAACTGGAGGAAAATACAGAACAAGAAAAAAAAAGGCTACTGTCCTTGCTATAAACACTCCCTCTTATAAATTAGTAAGAAAAAAATAAATATGCTCAAAAGAATGGGTGAATATGCTCAAAAGGTATGAAAAAGTAACACAATAAAGAAAAAAAGTGCAATACCCAATATATATCTTTAGGTGGCCAAGCTCCATAGTTATCAAAGCAATTTGATTTAGGGGCACCTGGGTGGCTCAGTTAAGTGTCTGACTTCAGTTCAGGTCATGATTTCAGGTCCTGGGATCAAGCACCTGCGTTGGGCTCTGCGTTCAGCAGGGAGTCTGCTTCTCCCTCTCCCTCGGCCCCTCCCTCTTCCCCTACTCATGCTCTCTCTCTCTCAAAACCATAAATAAAAATCTTTAAAAAAATGATGATGTCGGGCGCCTGGGTGGCTCAGTTGGTTAAGCATCTGCCTTCCACTCAGGTCTTGATCCTGGAGTCCCACATCGGGCTCCCTGCTCAGCAGGGAGTCTGCTTCTCCCTCTGACCCCCCTCTCTCTCATGCTCTCTCTCTCAAATAAATAAAAAATCTAAAGAAAAAATGATGATATGGATATATTTGTACAGAAATGTGTTCATAATTTTCAATGAAGAGAAGCAAGTTAAAAACAGCATGTCAAATATGGTCCTGTTTTTGTATAAATATATTTACGTATACATAAAAAAGGCTAGAGGGACATTCTCCAAAATTTGTCTAAGTGGTTTTTTGGAAGAAGGTTGTTATGGATACTTTTTTCCTTCTTTTGATTTCTGTATTTTCTGAAGTGTTTACAACAAAAATGTTGCTATTATAATTACAATTTTCCTTAAAAACAGATCTTTTTCAAAAGATCACAGGTTAGGGTGCCTGGGTGGGTCAGTCGGTTAAGTGGCTGCCTTTGGCTCAGGTCACGATCCCAGGGTCCTGGAATCAAGTCCCATGTCTGCAGGGAGTCTGCTTCTCCCTCTGCCCCTCCCCCCACTCGTTGTCTCAATCTCTCTCTCTCAAATAAATAAATAAAATCTTTAAAAAAAAAATCACAGCTTAACATTCCCTACCATATCCCCTATCCCTGGAATAGTACCTGGCATGTGATAGGTGCATAAAAAATATTTGTTGAAGGAATGAGTAAAAGAATCTGACTCAATTCATGGATATGGTTGAAATTTATATTGTGAAGTGAAATAAACCATGGGCTTCGAGTCACAAGGCCAGGGTTTGAGTCTTGACTCCTGCTTTAGCCATGTGGCTATGATTACAATCCCTTAATCTCTTAGTTTCAGCTTCCTTATCTGAGATGCGGGACAAAACCTACATCCCTTAGGAGCTCGTTATGAGAAATGATTATTATAAATGAAATAGTTTGTAAAGTGCATAGGCCTACATGTGTATTAGGTATGATGACTGTACAGTGGAACCTGGAAGTGTGGAGAGGTATCTCACATCAAGGAGGGGTCTAAACATTGTGAGTTTCATTGGAGAAGACTTCTTAGAAGATGTGAGATGTCAAAGGAGACAATGAATGTGGAAAGTATGCCAAAAAGTAGAGATGTGACCAATGAACACCATTTGGAAGGGAAGACAAAGATACACACAAAGAAGGAGCAAGGATCCCCTGGCTCGGGGGGGGAGGGCAGCGGGGGGGGAGCTTCCATTGAGTTCTTAGTGCAGGTAAGAAAGCATGGCAGCTGTTGTCTGGTCAAGTCAGGAAGCTTCCTGGAAGAGGTGATCTGAATAATGGATGAGACCACATCTCTCCAGGGCAACCCTTCGGGGCCCTGGTTGCGCCCTGTGGATGGTGGACAGGTGTCAGTGAGAAAACGGAGGACCACAGATGTAAAACTGCTTTCTCTCTTGGGCCACAAAGCACAGATGAACTGACACTCAGATGTCCCAATGCCCACTCTAAACTCTAAACTGCGAAGTGCACCCAAATTGATTATTATTTCTATGATTATTATCAGTGCTTGTACTGATAATGCTTTGCCCAAACATTATCAGTGCTTCACTAGTGAAATTATAATTAGCGAAAATTTTAATTATAATAAATATTATAATAATTATAATTACTGAAAATTATAATGATAATTCATATTGTAATAAATTATAACTAGTGGAATTATAATTTCATTGTATTACGGACGATATCAGTGTAATATTGTCTGCAGTGAATTCAGCATAGTGAATTTGCAAGCATGTGCCTTAAAGAGTTTTGTATAGTGAGGATGACTATAATATCGACAATGAACCCGTAACAAAGGACAAATGAGTATCTGTCAGACGACTGGTGGCCTGGCCTGTCTTTTGCACATATTCCTGGATAGAACTGAGCCATTGCCTTGGAAACTCTGACCAGTGACCTGGTAACACAAGAACTTGCCCAGCTGGCTTTCTGGAAGTCCAACAAAGCTTTCTACCTCCAGCCTTGAGTTTTCTAATTTCTGGAACCCCTCCCCCTTTGAGTCCCTCAGTGCAGATAATATCCTCTTAGTCCCCATACCTGGATGAAGTTCCCTTCATATTCGAAGAAAAGCAGTGGCCACATGATGCTGATGATGGAGGGGAAGAGCTTCTTCGAGGGGTCTGGGGAAAGAGAGAGAGAGAGATGAGCCAGAGCAGTATCTCCAGGAAGGCCTTGCTGTAACTGCCACCCCAGGTTCCCTCCTTAAGGCCGGACCCTCACCGGCAGGGCCTGGCCCACGGTGCTATGTGCCAGGGCCTGGATGTTGGCAGTCTTCTCTTTCACCTGCTCCACCAGCGTCTGCACCTCCGTGAGGTTGTCTAGGAGAGGCGGAGGGCACCAGAGATGAAAGGCTGGCTGTCCAGCTGTTCTTCCTGTTCCCCTGGGGTCCAGTCAGGACACGTGCCCCTGGCCCTCCCTCAGAGCAGGTGCCTTAAGACCCAGAAAAATGACAGTTCCCCTGAGTCACTCTGCCGCCTCCATCTGCTCACCCCACCGCTTCCGTCTTCCCTCTCACCATCCAGGGTAAAAATGAAGACCACAGTGTCAATTTCCATGAGGGATGGCAAGATGGAAGTCAGGAAGTCCTCCTGGGAGAAGGAGAACTGGGGACCCTGGGCACAAGAAGATGGGAGTCCCCCCCCATGAAAAACTCCAGCACAGAGCCCCGGAGACTGCAGAGGGCCTCACAGGACCTCTCATACAGCGTGTTTGCACACAGATGAAAGAACTGAGGTTCAAGGAGGCAAAGTGTTTTGCCCAAGATGATGCAGCAAGTTGAGGGAAGAGCACTGGAGCAGAGCCAGCTTTAGAGGGTGAATCCAGAGCCTTCTACCCTCCCTGTGCTGCCCCAAAGCCTCCCGACTTCTAACCCATAGTCCCTTCTCTGAACTGTCTGCCCTGGTACGCTCCCCCACCTGTCTCCACCTCCCCTTACCTCCCATTCTGCACACCAGTCACCTTCACAACCTCCCCCATGGCCTGTCATCCTCCCACCTGGTTGATGAGCTCAGCCTTCTGGTTAAACATATCACTGTGATCACCAATGAAAAAGCCACGGACATCTCAGAAGTCTGGAAAGTGTAAGGACAGGAAGAAAGGAGTGATGGGCTTTATAGGAAAGAAAAGTTCTAGGCTTGGGGGGACTTGGAGGAAAGTGGCAAGTGGGGTGCAGGGTGAGGTGTCACACACATGGGAGGCCAGAGCTAAGCAGGGCTGGGAGTTAAGGGACCAAGGCCTGAATAGGGGTTCAAAGGAAGGAGCATTTGACTGAAATGCCTATTCCGATAAGACAGGATGGACACTGAATGAGGAACCCCCATGGGTTGGGGGGGAGGAAATCGGTTTGCATCAGGAGGAACCAGGAAGAAAGTCTGGACTGGGGTCCCACCAGCACCAAAGGTGTGGATGCACTCCACCCCATCCATGATGGCAATGATGCCGAGGGTCTGCCAGCCAACCAGGTACACTGGGCCTTTTTTCTCCAGGCTGAGAATGGGCCAGAGGTCAGGACACAAGAGGAGAGATCACAGTGAAAAAAGACGAGGGATCAGAGAAAGATGCACATGGCAGAGCACAGGTGTAAACCAACAGGAAGCCTACCGTGCCCCTCCACCACGCAGACCACACCCCTCACCCTGTTAATGAGTCTTGTAGGGTCTCCGCTGCTCTCAGCACATTCCCTATCCACGCCACCTCCCCCCTCCAAACACATTTCCACACACCTGGTGCTGGCTTGCTTCATCAGGGCAGTGATCTTAGGGCTTTGACTATAGGTCACCTGATGAGCCTGCTCAAATGTCCGCAGGATTTCCAGAAGGCACCTGGGAGAAAGGCCACCGGCTCCCAGGGTGGGCCCAGTGCCCCCTCAGAAAGCATGGGTACCCGCCCCTGCCAGCCGAAGGCACAATTCCCTTAAAACTAAGTTCTGCTGGTCCCTAGTGGAGGTGCAGTGAGTATTATCAGAATGCATTACAGAGAATAGAAAGGGCTTCAGTGAGCAGAACACAAAGAGCAGACAGAGGGATAAGGACATTAAGAGAGTGGTGGGAAGAGGATGGGATCAGAGTAGATGAGGAGGTTAAGTGGGGATGCTGGGAGCCAGGCCAGAGACCCCAGTAAGGGAAACAGGCCCCCAGCAGAAGGAGCTCCTCCTGCATGACCTGGACCATCCCCAAGTCAAAGACTCTCCGACATTAGGGTAGCTTTGGATGTCCCAAGTGGGCACAGAGATTAGCGGGACCTGAGGAATCCAGGGTCCACTGGAAACAATCGAGACTGTGTGGTAAGAACCCCAGGCCAGCTCTTTTCCCATGGGAGGCATGGTGGGGCCTTCGTCTTGCTGCCATTAACCTGTCTCTGCGTCTGGACTTGCCATCCCCCAACCTGTACCAATCCCTTCCCTGCCTGACTCTGATCTCTCTCTTGTCCAGATCCTCCCTGCCTCTGAGATGCTGCGATGCCCCGGTACAGGAGAGAATGTGCTGAGAGCAGCGGAGACCCTACAACCCTCCAGTAGCAGGGTTTCCAGCAGGATCTTGGTTGCACCTTTCATCCAGGATGAGCCACTGAGGCCCTCGGGCTGAGGACGTGATGACACCCGAGAGGAATTGGGAGAGGAAGGAGGATCCTGGAGTTCACTAATTAGTGGCCGCTGGGCATGCACTCTGGTTGGTGGCCCCTGGCACAGAGTCTAGTTAGTGGCCCCTGGCATGGAGTCTGGTTAGAGGCCACTGGGGCTGCATTCGGCAGGACTGGGGGTGCCTAGTGCGCTATGAGGAGTGCTGGGTTGAGGGCTTCACTGAGAGAAGAAGAGAGAGGGTAAGGGCCAGCTCTGGTCATTTCTACAGTACATTCAGGACTCTGAGGAGGAAGCCACAGTGATTGGGTGTCCCGTTAGCAGGAGATAAGTGTTTTTTGGAGAGGGTGTTTTTTTTTTCTTCAAGAAGTTTCTCCCCACCCAAACCCCATTTTTTTAATAGCAGTTTGTCAATCTGAACACCACATTTCATGTCCTTTGGACAGACCAATGAAGCAGCCATTGTAATGGATAGGGATGTAACACGACACACCATGCATAAAGAGATGGCTGCAAAAAGAATGATTAAGGGGCGCCTGGGTGGCTCAGTCGTTAAGCGGCCGCCTTCGGCTCAGGTCATGACCCCAGGGTCCTGGGATCGAGCGCCGCATCGGGCTCCCTGCTCGGTGGAGAGCCTGCTTCTCCCTCTCCCTCTGTCTGCTGCTCTGCCTACTTGTGCTCTCTCTGTGTTAAACAAATAAATAAAAATCTTTAAAAAAAAAAAAAAAGAGATGCAGGATCTAGTTACAATGTAGCTATAAAGTGCTGCCTTGTCTTTGCCCCCTGCTCAAAATAAAGCTGTTACCTTTCTAGCCCTGTCCGCCATGGTGCTTAGCAGCCAGGGATGCATGGTCTCAGACATGTTTACCAAGTAAAACACTGACTTGAGGGGCGCCTGGGTGGCTCAGTCATTAAGTGTCTGCCTTCGGCTCAGGTCATGATCCCAGGGTCCTGGGATCGAGCCCCGCATCGGCCTCCCTGCTCAGCGGGGAGTCTACTTCTTCCTCTCCCACTCCCCCTGCTTGTGTTCCCTCTCTCGCTGTGTCTCTGTCTGTCAAATAAATAAATAAAATCTTAAAAAAAAAAAAAAAAGAATGATCAAAGCGGTGTCTGAGAAAAGGAGATTAAAAGTAAACAACTGCAGACAGGAAGAGAGATGAGCGCCTGAGAGTGGAAAGATAGGGACCTCACACGGGGTAGCTGCCTTCCTACCACACAGAGGGAAGAGCAAGGAGAATGTCTCAGATGCGCTGATCACTGGCAGAGAGGGCCCGCAGCAGGGATTCGGCTCAGGCCCTTGTCAAGTCTAAGTGAGGGTAGACTACGCTCATGCCCTAATGCCACGTATCTCCACCCCGGAGAAAAAGGCGCAGGAGCACCGGAGGCTTGAAAGGCCCACCCAGTTTTGGAGAGGATTAGAAAGGCAGAAAGATGAAACTGAATCCCATTGTTTTAAAGCCTGTATTTGAGGGCGCCTGGGTGGCTCAGTTGGTTGAGCGACTGCCTTCGGCTCAGGTCATGGTCCTGGAGTCCCGGGATCGAGTCCCGCATCGGGCTCCCTGCTCGGCAGGGAGTCTGCTTCTCCCTCTGACCCTCCTCCCTCTCATGCTCTCTGTCTCTCATTCTCTCTCTCGCAAATAAATAAATAAATAAATAATAATAAAGCCTGTATTTGAAACTAAAAAGTAAGAGAAACAGAAAGCAATTCACCATTCCATTCAGTACTCTCTACTCACAGATGCAAAAGAGGTTCTTCAAACGGGAAACCCACCCCAGACGGGTTAGGTGTTTAATGATTACGGATTTAGGAGACAGGATCAAGATGGAAATACAACATCTTAAGGTGAATGAGGAAATGGGAAAACAGGATTTGCTTTACTACATTTTAGTTGACACACAATGCCAGGAATTTAGAGAAGATGTAACAAAATCAGAGGCATCTGGGAGGTGGCAAGCATTCCCTAGGTGGGAGTGGGGAAGATCCTACCCCAATTGGAGGATTGAGCACAAAAGCTTCTTGTTTCTCTTGCAGTTTCTGCATCCGCTCTGCTATTTGTCGGAATGTGGAACTCCAGTCTTCAATGGGGTCATTTCTGGGGCCCACAGAGAGAGAGGTGGGGAGATTGTGAGGATCTAAAGGAAGGAAGGGCCTCAGATGGGAGTCAGGATCAAAGACCACATTGGGATTGGGGTCTAATGTCAACAATCTCCTAGAGATATGCTTTGGAGCTCATGGGGGCACTGTGTCTCTGAACCCCAAGGATAAGGGCTAGTAATGCGTTCAGCAGTTTAATCCCAGAGCAAAGCCAACACTCAAGTTTAAAGCTCCAGCCTGAGACCAGGACTTCCTCGTATCCTGGTCCTTGCCCATGTCCCACTGCCACGGCCATACTACCCACAACTCTCTGTGGGTCCCTGGAGGAGTACCTATCATCAGAATGTCAAAACTGCCACTTTATTTTCAGTCTGAAGGTCCATCAGAAGCCCTTCCCATTCCTGGGAAGATATTCTGGCCATCTCCCCAAATAGCAAACCCCTCACTACTTGAGGGAGGGACAACAGTTCCTACTGAAGGAACACAACTGCAGGGTATGAAGCATAGCACCTAACAGTCAGCAAACATTTCTTGAATAAATTAATCACGAACAAAACAATGTGCTAAGGGGACAAGAGATCAACAGACTTGTTACCTGCTTAGGTGCAACCATGGAATCTCAAAGAATGGGGATCTTCTGTAGTTGACCTCTACTGGTCAACTCTGCTAGGGGGTACTTAGCAAATCACCCACTGTGGCAGGAGCTCAGAGAGTTACCTCTCTATAAGGCCTCTCTAACCTCCTCTTATCATCCCATCCCTGCAAAATGTCTACCCCTTCTTGAACTATTTTTATATTTTTTCATCTGTATTTCCTCGAGGGCAAACAAGTTTCACATATTACATGCCCATCGTGTAAAGTGTTTTCTGTCATTTGTCCTCAAACTACTTCTGAAAGTCCCTAGAGACCTAAGCAGAGCGAGGAGACAGTGTTCATTGTACAGTGGAAACCTAGACTCCCAAACTTGGCTAGTCATCAAAATCACCTGGGGAGTTTGAGTGGTTTTTTTTTTAAACTACCCATTTCTGGGTACCACGCGCACCCTGAGAATCAACTTCAGGAGTTCTGGAGTGGAGCCCCAAAATCTGTATTTTTAAAATGCTTCCCAGACGACTCTGAAGATTGGCCAAGTTTGGGAGCCACTGACTTAAGGAACAACTAGAAGATCTCCACGCCTACGTTGTTTGAAATCCTTTATTTCTCTTAGTCACAGTGCCTGAAATTAGCATCCACTGCAGCAGATACATTTTTGGCGAAGGAGAGTCCTCCATGAAAAGGAGCAGGGTTAAAAGTATCTCAGACTCATTTATATCTTCACATGAATTACACTTCAAGCCTGGAATCTGGGAGTTGAGAAAAAGACCTCAGAAAGCACCCAGCTGCCCCATCCCCCAAGACCACCCCTGAATGCAAAGCTGCTCTTGAGAAATCAACAAGCCTTCACTGGAAAACTCCAGCGACAGGAAGCCTTTAGCTTCATCAGGAGGCCCACTCCAATGGTTAAGTTAGCAGAGTTCCCCAAACCTGGCTGTGCACCAGCATCTCCAGGGATGTCTTCAAAAAATAGATATTTCAGGGCCTTACCCCAAAGCGACAACATCAGAGCTCTCGCACAAGGGGCTAAAAATCTACCTTCTTATTCCTTTAACACTCCCTGGAACGCCTGGGTGGCTCAGTCAGTTAAGCATCTGCCTTCGGCTCAGGTCATGATTCTGGGGTCCTGGGATCGAGCCCCGCATTGGGCTCCCTGCTCCACAGGAAGCCTGCTTCTCCCTCTCCCACTCCCCCTGCTTGTGTTCCCTCTCTCGCTGTCTCTCTCTGTCAAATAAATAAATAAAATCTTTAAAAAGAAAAATCTAAAAAACAAAACCAAAAACCACTCCCAAGGCTGCACATCCACAGAACCACACCTGAGCACTATGGATTTCATACACTGACCTTCTCTGAGGTCAAAGTGGCCATCTACATAGAGAATAAGGCAGAGGTGATTGGGTGGCACAGAGTTTTCAGGAAAGGGGAACAGAGGGGACCAAAGGGGTGCCTAGAATGACAAAGGAGAATGGGTGCTAAAATAAGGAAGCTGGGCAAAGGGGAGTCAGAGGCCACTCAGCACCCACTGCTCCTTTGAAAAGATGCTCATCTTTGTGGTATGCATTTTCCTGACCCTATTCTACCTTCTGGCCCTTGTTTTCCATGTCTCTTCCCTTCCTGTTTTGAATGTATGCTTTTGATATTTTATGTGGCCTTTGTAAGCTGCCTTCAATCCTTTCTGAAACAAGAGAATAAATCAACCAACCGACCAAAAAAACAAAACAAAAACAAAAACAACCCACCGAAAACAAAAACCTCATAAGCTTAGGGACAGTCGATATTTACTTTAATATTCTGAGATGTGGTCAATAAGACCATATCCACCATGCCATCCCCTTTGTGGTCGTACTGTAGATTTTGACAGGTTCCCTCTTGGCCTCCCCCAGGGGTGTGGTCGGTCACTGTCTTTCATTACAGCAGGCTTACCTGGCCATATTCACAGGGTTGAAACCAACCAGGACTGGCAAAAAGATGGCTGGGTTGTCCATGCAGTAATCCATCTGGCCTGCCACAAAGGGAGCCTGATGGTAGGGGAAGAAAAAGGGCATGATGAGAAGGGTTACTCTATTGTTGCCCGAGGCCCAGAGGCATCAGGATCCCCCAAAATGCTTGTTAGAAATGCATAGTCCCAGGGGCGCCTGGGTGGCTCAGTCGTTGAGCGTCTGCCTTCAGCTCAGGTCATGATCCCAGGGTCCTGGGATCCAGCCCCGCATCGGGCTCCCTGCTCTGTGGGAGGCCTGCTTCTCCCTCTCCCACTCTCCCTGCTTGTATTCCCTCTCTCGCTGTCTCTTTCTCTGTCAAATAAATAGATAAAATCTTAAAAAAAAACAAAAAACAAAACCTGCTTTAAAAAAAAAAAAGAAATGCATATTCCCAGACCCAGGTAAGATCTACTGGATCCACATTTGAAGGGGAAAGCCCCAGGCCTGTATTTTTAACAAGTTTCCCCAAGGAAATCCTCTGCATGGTAAAGTTTAAAAACTACTGAACTAAATTTTATGCTCCTTAAGGTCAGTGTCCTGCCCTCCTTTGTGCCTCCTTCCACATCTAGCATTGCTGGACTTGTTTCTGCTTAGTGAATTGTTAGAATCAGTATGCTGCAATGGTGAGAGAAAATTGGGGTCACCAAGTCCAGTGCTTGGAATCTTGTTAAAATGCAGATTCAGACTCAGGTTTTGGGGGGGGAGCCTGCGATTCTGCATTTCTAGCAAATCCTAGGAGATACTGATGTTACTATTCAAGGACCATGCTTAAGTAGCAAAGGACTGGCCCAGAGATCAGCTTTTTCTGTAAAGAGCAAGAAAGTAAATATTTTAGGCTTTGGGGGCCCTATGAACTCTGTACAATACGAAACCCTACCATTGTAGCATGAAGCGGCCATGTTATGTAAACACAAAGGCTGTGTCTCAGTAAAACTTTATTTACAAAAACAGGCAGTGGCAGGATTGACTTGCCTATGTAGTTTGCTGACGCTGGGACTAGTCCATCTACCTTGGTTGTTGAATGGATTGATACACAGGTATTCTGAAATAGGATCCTTTCCCTTTCGTCCCACATCCATACAACTGGATCTCAATTAGTGAGAGTAAAATCAAAATTCCTTATGCAAACCCTTTCTGTTTTCTAGCACCCACTTCATCAATCTATTTTCCATGCTATTCTGTTCTGACCCCCTTCCTCCCTATAAAATGGATCCACCCAGCCTGTCTTTACACTCACAGAGAGTCCCACCGAAATGCCAATGACAATCACCCTCTTCTTCCCAGCAGCCACCTAGGAGAAGAGGGGGGGTGAGACAGTGCCACCAGAAGGATTCTAGGATACAAACCTTTGCGTGGGGATGTCAAGGTCAGGACTAGGGGAGGGAATGGGCTTTGGCTGGATGGGGGCTTTTGTGTCCTCACGGGAAGGAACAGACAGAGGTGTCTGGCTATCAGTGGAAAACACAGACCTTCTTCAGTTCCTCAATCCCGTGCAGGGCACTATCTTCTGTCCCCTCCCTAGATGCCACCACAGACCTAAGAAGACAGACTCAAGGTCAGTGGCACTGGTTTGGAAGCAGTAGCCTACGGTATACTAGGGCAGAGAAGAGAATGCTTTGAGAGAAGAGAATGAAGGGAAAGCTATCATTGACTGAACACCTACTATTTGCTAGACACCATGATAGATGCTCTATAGGGCTGAAAAACTCCAGTACCTTTAAGGCCAATCAGGTAACATGAGTATGTGAAGTGGGCCAAGTGCAAGGCAATAAAGAAATGATGGGGACCAAAGTAAACTGGATACAATCTTCACCTGAAAGCTCTAAAATTACATTTCCAAAAAAACACTGTCCAGACCAAACAAAATATTCAAAGCCAACTTGTCTTACCTGTCACCCCCTGCAATGAGGTAGGTGTAAAGGGGTTTCTGTCCTAGACCTTTCATCAGCTGGTTGAAGGAGACCTGTCAGGGGGGAAGGATATGAAGTAGTGATGATAGTGAAGGGAGCGATTATCTTGGATTTTGGACACCTAGAATGTAGAGGCTTATAAGGATTCCCTCAGGCCAGCGCTTAAGCCAGTACTGCTTGGAATTTGGCACTTCAAATGCTACTTGCAGATGATGGACTGGGGGTGCATGGGATGTAGAGACACGGGCAGTAGACTGGTGGGGATCAGGTGGGTTCTGAAGATATGAGGGCTCCATGGTGAGATCTAGCTTTGGGAAGAGAGGGAGCCAGGCCTCGAGGGGGCCACCTAGGAACATAGCTATGATGAGCTTTATGGTCCTGAGGGTCACTCCGAGAAGGCAGAGGGAGGAAAATCAGGGATCAGGGTACTCACCGACATGAGAAATGCCATCCTGCCAGAGGTAACCCCTCCGCTCAGCACCACCAGCGCCCCCTCAGGCTCCTGAAAAAGAAAAACTGCCTATGTCGCCAGGTCCTAGCTCAGGTTGGGGGAAGCATATTCTTTCTCTATCAGCAGCAGAAGAACAATTGGGGAGACTTCTTAACCCTTCTCTTACGACAAAAGGGAACAGAACATAGGTGGTATGGTGTCGCAGAAAGAATGAAACTTCAGTCTGACTCCCAGCTCTGGCTTAGCTACTTATTCAAACCCTTACTTATTCCAGAAAGGACTGAGAGCAGCTTTGTCATCAACCAATCAATCAATAAAAAACAGTGCTACCCAGCAATTATTAGCTGGATATATTTGGGCAAGCTACCATGATTATCCTTTGCTTTCCTATATGAAAAAAAAATGGAGACAATCACACCAATTTCACAGGTTTTTGCAAAGGTAATGAGTGTGAAAGCACAATGTCAATTATAGAGTATGATGCAGATAATAGTTATTATAATTACTGTTGATTAATAAGATGACAATAAAGATCCCAGAGGGAGGACTGGGAGAAAGGAGAATGGAGATGGAGCAAAATCAGAAGTGGAGGCCAAGAAAAGAGAAAGGTGGAGGGAAGAGAAGTTCAGGAGGGGAGCAAATGGCGAGCCCGTACCTTCAGCGCTTCCTGAACTTTGCCAGCCACTTGTACCATGGTGGTCAGAATCGATTCACTATACAGTCGCTGTAGGCAACAGGCAGGAATCAGAAGCCATTTGGATTTGGGGCGGGGGCGGGTGTTAATGGTGGGGTGGAGGGGTTCTCAGGTCTCAAACATTAAGGACCATGGTCTGAGAGAGCAGAGGTTGAGGTACGGTTGGAGTCGGCATCTTTATTTTCAGTGTCCAGGGGATGGTCTGGGTCACCTGGTACATGGGCATGACTTGCCCCTCCTCCTGGAAGATCTCAGCATCACATTGTCCCAGCAGTCAAACAATTTGCTCGGCATCTGCTTTGTCCAGGTCCTGGGTCAGTGGGTTTGACTTCTCTGTGATTGGCAGGGCTTCCTCATACCCAGACAACTAGAGGGAAGGGGGCACAGGGATACAGGCAGGAAGCCAAAGCCTCATTCACGCCTGCTGATCTGGAGGTGGGAGTGGCAGCGGGCACAAGGTTTGGACACACACACACACACACACACACCATCCAAGGATTTAGCCTGCACTTGGTACTCTGGGCCTAATAGGGGAAGAAGATCAGGAAGGAAGATGGGAAGGAGGGGAGGGAGAGTAGAAACCCAGGGTGAAGGGAAGTGCAGATGAGAAATGATTCTAGGAATCAGTGCAGAAGACCAACATGGAGAAGGGGGTCTTACTTCCCACTTGCGAGGCTCTGAGGTCTCAATCACATGTTGAAACCGTTTTGTGCCCGGCATGGTCACAGGCTGTGGACACCCTGTCGTGCCTGCCTCCTCAGCCACACAAACCCTTTTGTCACGTTAACTCTGCTTCCAGCTGGCAGGGCCTTATCTGAGCCACAGTGATGATTAACCCAAGTACCCTGGCCTCTCTGTGCACCACTCCCTCTGAGTACCTCTTCCTGCACCCTTTCCTGGTCAGTCGGTCCCCAGCCCTCTGGTCACCCAGGGAAGCTCCTGGGGTCCCTCTTTGCATGCATGCAGACTGCCCAGCCTCTGCTTTGCCCCTGAAGGGGAAAACCTGAGGTTCATTACTCTTAACTTTGGACACAATGACCTCTTCTTTGGAGGGCCTGGAGCCTGGAAGTGCAGGATAATACCCAGTCCCAAGACAGTGAGAATCCCTGAGTAAGTGCTCTGGGACCAGGATGCATCAGGAGGCCAGAGATCAGGGTCCTCAGGGACAGCAGAGGTCAGAGGACCTGGGCCATGGCTTGATCACATGCCCAGAACACACAGTCCTCCCTGCCCCTCTTGCTCCATTTCACTCTTTCATCTCAGAAGGAAGGCAACAGAAGCTTTGGAGCCCCAGGGGGGCACATGCTGAACTGAATATTACAGGAAAAAGTGCCACAGAAATAGAAATGCTGCAATGAGAATTAGAAACCAAAGTATCTGCCCTAAATACAACATTAGCCAACATTTATTTACACTGAACAATGCACTTTTCACATACGGTATCTCATTGGGTACATTAACACTCAGGAGACCATACTGACACCCTCATTTTTCAGATGGTGAAACTGAGGCTCAGAGAAGTTAGGTCACTGCTGAAGATCACACAGTTGACAGAATGGGGACTCAGACCCAGGTTGTTACTCCAGATCTCATGAAATAACTTAAGGATTTATGTTTGTTAAATGAGTGAAGTAACTAACAGATTGATGCAAATTAATGATAATCCCTCAGTCACATAGCATCATAAGATTTATAAAGACATTCCCCAACATTGTCTCATTGGATCCTGCCAAAAGCCCTATGAGGTTCTGGACGCTCTGATTTTAGGAAACCTGACACTTAGATGACCAATTTCTCCACGCCAGGCAGTAAGTGGCAGAGCTAAGACAAGAACCATAGGTCGCTGCTCTTTAGATTTCCCCCATAAACCCAGCCGTCTTGATCGCTGTATCTCCAGCACTTCACATGCCCAGACACATAGGTGACGCTCAATAAATATTTAATAAATTAAAGAATGAATGAGAGCTAAGAGAATCAATATCAGATTATGAATGGGGAACAGATTTAAAAGCTGACGCAGTCTACAAGTAGGAGATTGTTAAAACAATTATCTCCGCCGCTCTGTCCCCCCCCCGGGGGGGGGGGGGGGGTTGGAATTCCTCCTCCCAACTTGGCGAATTCCACCCGGGGAGGGGGGGCCCTCCCAGGTGCCCGAGACCCTCGCACCTGCGCCTCTCCCCACGCCCCCGCAGGCTCCTTGGACCGAGCCGGGATCAGAGGCAAGGGGACCCGGGAGGCCGCCAATGGGAGGGTCGTGGGAGGAGCCCCGGGAGAACCGGGTCGGGTCGGGGTGGGGGGAGGGGGGGAGGGGGATGACGGCGGCGAGAACCCCAGCGGGGCGGGGCTGGCCGGCACGTCCCGGTCGGGCTGCGGCGGAGCGAGCCGGGCCAGCTCTGCAGAAGGCGGCGGCTGGCTGGCCGGGACGGTCACATCCCGCTGCAGGGGCCGGCGGAGCAGCCGCACTGCCTTCCGCACCGGGACTCAGGCCAGCGGCCAGGCCGCGCCGGCACCGCCCCCTGCTCAGGGACAGACTACGCGGCCCGTCCGAGCTCTGGGGGCCCCCGCAGCCCCGCGGCCCGCTCCCGCTACGCCTCCGCCTGCCCTCTGCCCGCAGCTCGGTTCCGCGCTGCCCGCCGCGCCGGGTCCGCGCCGGGATGGGGTAGGGGCAGCGCCACGGAGTCGGGCGATGGGCCGCCCTCTGGGCACCGTGCAGCCCCCCGAGGCCTGACCGACCGCGAGGACCGGCGGAGGTGGGTGTGGGCCGGGCAGAGCCGCCCGGGTGATGCGGAGGCGGGGAAGGCGTGGGGAGAAGGGGGGCTCCGGGGCTGCTGTGGGCGGTGGGGAGCCCGGGAGAGCTGCTGCCACCCGTGCGTTCTGGGCAGTCCTTGACCCCCACCCCCGCCCCCCACAACTCCTGCTACCTCCAGGAGCCCCGCCTGGATGTTAAGCGGAAGCCCCAGTGCCTCCCAGCGGACTCGGTGGGGACCATGGCTTCGCTGATGCCCCTCTCCCCATATTTAAGCCCCACGGTCCTCCTGCTGGTCAGTTGTGACCTGGGCTTTGTGCGAGCAGGTGAGTAAAGGGGTAGTGGGTTTAACCAGAGCTAGTCCGTGGATGGAACCTGTTAACCTGTTCACTCTGACACCCACAGACCGGCCTCCCTCTCCTGTGAATGTGACAGTCACTCACCTCAGAGCCAACTCGGCCACTGTGTCCTGGGACGTCCCAGAAGGCAACATCGTCATTGGCTACTCCATTTCCCAGCAAGTATGAATCACCCTTCTGCTCCCTCAACCTGTGTCCTTGGATCTCTGAACATTCCTTCAGTTACCCCCAGCCCAGACCTAAGCTCCCCTCCCAGTGGTGGGGAAATTTGGGAGCTGGTGTTCCCTGGCTCAAGCTGCCCTTTTTATCCTACTCCATGGAGTGCTTGGAGGTTCAAGAGTCCTGGAACTGGTGTGAGACTGCCCTCCTGTCCCATCATCTCCCCACAGCGACAGAATGGCCCTGGGCAGCGTGTGATCCGGGAGGTGAACACCACCACGCGGGCCTGTGCCCTCTGGGGCCTGGCTGAAGACAGTGACTACACAGTGCAGGTCAGGAGCATCGGCCTTCGGGGAGAGAGCCCCCCAGGGCCTCGGGTGCACTTCCGAACTCTCAAGGGTTCTGACCGGCTACCCTCAAACAGCTCAAGCCCAGGTGAGGGTCTCAGCTATTCTCCACTCCCGAAAGCTTTGGATTCTTGGGCTTTTCACCTGGCCTTTAGCCTCTTGGTTACTTCCGCCAAACAAGCCACAGTCTAGCTCAGATGAATAAAAGGATGATTTAATCCATCATACTGCCAAGAAACGAAAGAAAAAGGTTGGCAGGGGACTGGGTATAAACAGACTGATAATGAATCGTTTGGGAGAAGGGCTTTTAAGCTTCCTTTTACCCACCCTCAGTTCCCAGCCGCAGCAGCCTGCGTGAATACTCACCAGCAGCCTTCCTGCTTTTTGGTCTCTAACTACCCGTCCACCAACAGCTTCCTAGAGAGGGTCTACCAGGGGCAACCCTGGCCCCAGACTCTCCATCCTTACCTGTCTGCATAGAAGAGCTTTGTGGCCGTTCCCCATAACCTGGAGTCTATCTCCTCCTTCTCAGGTGACATCACAGTGGAGGGTCTGGATGGAGAGCGACCACTGCAGACGGGGGAAGTGGTCATCATTGTGGTGGTGTTGCTCATGTGGGCTGGTGAGTGAGCAGCTGGATGGGGGACCGAGGATTGGGGGAGCGGGGCTCAGTGAAGGTGGGAGATGGTGAAGGTTGTCGGGAGAAAAGGCAGGGAGGGAAGTGGAGCAGGGAGATGCTTAGTGGAGTGGGGTGAGCAGAAGTTTGAGGAGAGGAAGGTTAAGAGGGTGGTGCTCACACATGAACACCAGGAATTCAAGGGTTTTCTTCTCAGATTCTCTAGAAACTGTGTGGGTATCTCACTGCCCTTCAAGGCTGTGAGTGGGGAAGTCAAGATCAAGGCGCAGATTGTATTGTTGTGTTTCAGCTGTAATTGGGCTATTCTGCCGTCAGTATGATATCATCAAGGACAACGACTCCAACAACAACCCCAAGGAGAAGGGGAAGGGGCCGGAACAGAGTCCTCAGGGAAGGCCGGTGGGGACAAGACAGGTGATGTGGGGCCAGTGAGGGAGGGAATGGTGATTTTGCTTCTAGGAGCAGTCAGGGAAGGGGAGAAGGCCAAAGAGGGGCAGGAAATGAGGGAAAATGGATATTTGGGATGGAGGAGGCTCTTACCTTCCTGAAATTAGAGACTCAAGCCATTTTCTTTTGCAGAAAAAGTCATCATCCATCAACACCATCGATGTATGAGTGAAGAAACAGAACCAGAAAACAGATGCACTAACACCCTGGGGATGGGGATAGGGTCAGGGAGCGCCTCAGATGGTGATCTGCTCAGGACTGAAGGATCCCACAGTCTCCTAGAGGGTAATGACACTCCCACAATCTCAGGCCTGGTACCCGTCCTCTTTCCACTGTGAGCGGGGCCAGAAGGTAGGTCTCTTAGGGTCTGTGCCCCTGGACCTGGGGAATGGCTATCAGATGGGATATGTCCTTCCAACCCCCAGGTCCAGGGGAGAGTCACTTGTTCAACCGTATCCCACTAGGTCTCAAATGGGGCCCCCATTCCACCTGCATCAGGACTCTTGGCATCCCCAGCTGCCCCCACATCTTGCCTCTGGGTCTCAGAGAGGGGTGTTTCTTTGGCTACTTCCCCTCCCCCCAGCAATTAAAAGGAATTGTCTGGGTCTGGAGGCAGATGCTGCACTGCACTACTCCAATGTCTTCCATGGAGCCTCAGGTGCTCCCCCTCTCACCTG
Source organism: Neomonachus schauinslandi (assembly GCF_002201575.2). Taxonomy (NCBI): domain Eukaryota; kingdom Metazoa; phylum Chordata; class Mammalia; order Carnivora; family Phocidae; genus Neomonachus; species Neomonachus schauinslandi. Next base: position 21,723,806 of record NC_058412.1, on the reverse strand, counting down.
GTAGCCCCTCCAGCTGCTGGTGATCTCACCCCTTGGACATTTTTCCAATAAAGGTTCTTGGACAAACTGAAGCTGACTGTATGGTATACTGTATAGTATGCTGAAGACATTTCCCCACTGTCTCTCCCCTGACAACAAGGGCCTCTCACACCACCACCAACTCGACAGGAGCACTCTCATTATTTTAAGGTGTTTGTTTTGATTCTCTAGCCTGGAATGGGTGGGGAGAGGCCAGAAATGAGTATAGAAAACTGGAGCCCTAGTTCCTTTTGTTTTGTTCAGTGAGAAAGGGGCGAAAGAAAGGAGGCGGGGATATAAATTCCCCTGCAGCAGTGGAAACGAAGATTATACCACATGAGAGGGGCCAGTAACCTTTTTATGTTCACTGCCCACATTGACACCCAAGCTCTTCACCATTTATTTCTCTGACTCCTCCATCAACCTTGAGCTAATTTCCAGAAAAGGACTGAACAGTGTCTTGGGACAAATGCAAGAGCAGCTACACTAATGGATCCTTCAGTGCCATGTGCTCCTATCCTGTGCATTCCCGTACCTAGTCTTCCCTGCCCTCGCTTTTCCTTTTGTCTCTGTCTGTCTCTGTCTCTGTTCATTCGGTCAAAGCCAATAATAACTGTAAGGTGTAAATGAATTTATATTCACTCTCTGCCACTATATCCAGAGGAGGATTATGGAAATAAAACTGAGGGGTTGGAACTCCCCTGTCAAAAGACTTATACTTTGGGCTCTGGGGCTACTTGTTTCCTGTGAAAATAGAGGCTTTCCTCTACTCTTTCCTAAATTCCAAGGGGGGGGGGGTGTGATGGTGCCAGTGAGAGAAATACCTGTTGACGTTTGCAACCACTGTGGGGGAAAAGCTGTAGAACCCAGACTGTGTCTGGACAGCATATGCTACACTTTCTGGAGAATTATAGGTCTTCTCAACTTCGGATCTTTCCAGAGGAGGTGCATGAATAACTCTCCTTTTCTCCATCTCAGTCTCTCTGGTATGTTACAAGAATTTAGACCAATAATTCTGAAAGGGACCCCAATCCAAACAGATCAATAAGTCAATATCCTTGTTACTTAACCAAGCTCCAACCCCAGGTATCACAAGACTTAACCCTACCCTATCAGGTGAGCCAAACTCAGGTTTGCCCTCTGCCCTGAACCATAAAACCATCCCGATCTGGGCAGCAGTCTTTAACCCACTGCTACCCGATTCTGAAGTAGTACCTCTCACTGGCCACTGGTTCCGAAACACTCATCTCTCAGACTCTGGACACTTCAGTTCTTGGGATGGAAGTGGCATGGGGTACAGAAGCATGGCATGGAGATCGGGAGCTAAGAGCTCAGAACGAATAAACGCACCAGCTCTGGGTTGAATCCCATTTACATCCTTTACTGACTGTTAGTTTGGGTAAGTGACCCCTCTAATCCTGAGTCTTCTGGTATGTAAAATGGGACTAATAATGCCATCCCTTTCAAAAGGTGTCTTTGGGATTAAATGAGAGCGCATATACGACCCTTTGCACAGTACCTGGCAGACGCATACTGAGTATTCAGTTAGCTATCATTATTAGCTTTGTGATCCCGTGCAAATCGTATAACCTATTTGGGTTCAATTCCGTCCGCTGCAAAACGTATGAAAGCAACTGCCCTGCTTTCCTCCAGGGTTGCGAGAATTAAAAGGACGAACCTAGCCACACTTTACTCGCCTCAGGGCGCGAGAAAGACCGCGCTTACGTAGGACCTCGAGTTTGCGGAGGGCTTGTGGGCGTGGCTCGAGCTTGGGTTTGCAGACAAAGACACGATTGGTTGAGGAGAGGATGCGAGTCCTCTCGGTGTCCCGCCCTAGACCTCACTGCGCCTGCGCACGTCCTGTTTGCTTCGCAGCGAAGCTACGTGATGACCTTGCGGAGTGTGTTGCGCTCTGGTCGCGTCTGCGTCAGCGGCAGTCGCTGCGGCTGCGTGGCGGGTTGTCCAGGTAACCACGGGAGTTGTCGCTGACTGGTGGCATCTGAGAGACAGGTGTTCGTCATGCAGTTGAAGCACCTGAGAACCCTGCTGAGCCCTCAGGTGAGGAGTTGCGTGCCTCTTCCCAACCCCGCCCGCCTTAACGTTCCAAGAAAAGTGAGGGAACTGAAATTTCATGATGTTGAGCGCCTCCTGTTCTGCGGAAGACTGAAGGCTCTAGCGATGATGGGACTCTGCTCGGTCGATAGTGTGCAGTAGTTGAGACGGACCGCTAACCGCGGTAGCTTTCATTCCGTCTCTTTTAACATCAGTTGTGTACGAGGCCCCGTGCTGGGCGCACATGTAAACAACGAACCTAAGTCTGCACCCGAATAAACAAGCGCTTTAGGTGCAAGCCCCAAAAAGGGAGTGCAGAAGACCTCACGTTCGTTCTGATGATGAAGAGCTCAGATTCAGAAGAGGCTGGGCACTGGGGGAGGAACCATGCTAAAGAAAGGCTGGGTTTTGGAGCTCGGAGACCAGCGTTCCAAGTCCTAGTGCCAGCTCTACTTTAAATAAATGATCCAATACCGCTGATTTTAGCCCTTGTCACACAATCTCTCTGAGCGCTCACCCAACTACTTCATTTGGAAAATGGGAGTAACAATAATAGCAACCTGAGAGGATTTGGAGGAAGAGTTAAAGGAAGTAATGTACACAAAGGCCATTGCGAACTGAAAAGCAGTGTAAAAACTGATAGACAAGAGAGGAGAACATTCAAAAGTCAAAGGACAAATTCATACAAAGCTAATGACAATATCTGCCATAATGAATGTTTCATACGTAGTAAAGCAGCGTAAGTTAAGTAGTTAGGATTGGGGTTTGTGGAGTCAGACATGTGGATTTAAATCTTGGTTCTGCCACTTACAAACTGTGTGTGTAAACTTGAGCAAATTAACTTTTCTGAACCTCAGGTTCCCCATTTGTAAAATATGCATAATAATGGCATCTGTCCCTGCGTTATGAGGTAAAAGGAGAATGCATATCGAGCACTTATCAAAATGCCTAGTCTATGGTAAGATCTTGTTAAAGGTTAGCTTTTACTATTCTATTCCCTACCCCATTTAATCCTCACGACAGTGCTGTGAGGAAGGCTTCACAGAGGATGTGGCATTAGGAGAATAGAGGGAAATTAGAACAAAAGAGAGATGTGCTCATTGCTCAGTTAACTGCCCCTGAAACTGTAATTTAAAAATTCCTTTACCCTAATGGAATAATTGGAAATGAAAACCTCCTTCAGTCTTTCAAAATAAGATGTCATGAGGCAGGGAAGGGCGAACGCCCATGATGGGCAAAATGATGAAGGAAGATGATGAGCAATGGTTATTGATGGAGCCCTCAGCCCTTCAAACCTAATTTAATCAAGAGTTGGAGGGTGGTAAAGGTGGTGGTATGGCTATTTTCTGACTCTGAGGATTTTGATGAAAAAAAAAGAGGGCTTTTTTTTTTTTTTTTTTAACTTCTGACTTTGGAGGTAGGTGGGTTAGGAGTGAAAAGTAACAAAGTTTGAAACCAGAGCTCTAGAGCCCAAGTAATTAAATCACACAATTGGAGCAGAAGCTAAATGTTTTATCTCAAGGAGGGAAGTCCTTAGTGCAGAACCATTGAGGACCAGGGCTGGTGGTGGACAGATGTGGAAAGAATAATTCATTGGGAGACAACCACTTCTAAATTGGGCTTCTGAGCAGTGCATAGTTTTGGGGGGAAAAAAATAAAAAAACTAACCAGGTGGCATTTTCATCCTAAGTCTCAACTCTGATTGTCTTACTCCCCATTCTGGAACTTTCACTGTCTCTCCCTTTCCTACCAAATAAGCCCAAATTCCTTGGCCAAATTTCACAGATCTTTCTTGAGCTGGCCTCACTGTTTTTCCTGCCTTACCTCCTCTGTTGTGTTTGCAAGGTAGTTTCAGCTAAATTAAATCACTGTTTCTTGGGGCGCCTGGGTGGCTCAGTTGGTTAAGCGACTGCCTTCGGCTCAGGTCATGATCCTGGAGTCCCGGGATCGAGTCCCGCATCGGGCTCCCTGCTCGGCAGGGGGTCTGCTTCCCCCTCTGCCCTCTTCCCTCTCGTGCTCTCTGTCTCTCATTCTCTCTCTCTCAAATAAATAAATAAAATCTTTAAAAAAAAAAAATAAAATAAATAAATAAATAAATAAATCACTGTTTCTTGACCAGACTTGCCTTTGCTCATGTAATTCCTTCTACCTCGGATAAGTCCCCCCATTTAACTCCATCCATTCTTCAAAGCTTAAAGTTGATCAGTTAAACATAAAATTATCTCAGGCTTCTCCAAACTGTTATCATGCTTTGTATGTGCCTTTCTAATGGGATTTTTCCTGTTTTTGTACCATCTTATTAGCCTGGGGCAGGGACAATATTTTGCTCTTTGTCTCCCTCTCAGCCCTTGGCCATGTGCCTTTCTCAATAAGGTATTCAAAAAATATTGAATGAATGGCTAAAGACCAAAACCTATTTAAAAAAAACTTACCAGGGGCGCCTGGGTGGCTCAGTTGGTTAAGTGACTGCCTTCGGCTCAGGTCATGATCCTGGAGTCCCTGGATCGAGTCCCACATTGGGCTCCCTGCTCAGCAGGGAGTCTGCTTCTCCCTCTGACCCTCTCATGCTCTCTCTCTCTATCTCATTCTCTCTCTCAAATGAATAAATAAAATCTTTAAAAAACCCCAAAAACTTATCAGACCAATTGAATTTATTTCAGTCGCAGTCCTGGGATATGAGGGAGCAAGGCCATTGCAGGGGCACATTGGTACAGTTGATTCAGCAAGTCACCTCTTAGTGTATTTGCATTATGGGTTTCTAAAGCACCTTGTTCTCCTGGTCCAGGGTTTTATAGCCTTGGAGACCAGGATACATCACAGGCATCTCTTTGTTTTAAGGACTATCATGGGGGAAATTGACCAAAGTCACGCTAGAACTAAAGGAACTAGAAATGCTTTTGTCATTCTAGATGAACACCTGGGTTTATTTTTGCCCCCACTGCCTCTGCAGGATGGAGCTGCAAAGGTGACCTGCATGGCTTGGTCCCAGAACAATGCCAAATTTGCTGTCTGCACAGTGGACCGAGTGGTGTTGCTATACGATGAGCATGGGGAGCGGAGAGATAAATTCTCCACCAAACCAGCTGACATGAAGGTGAAGAGAGTACTCTGTGTGTACTTAATCTGTTGATGGGGCCTCATGAATCTGGAAAACTTCTTAACCAACTTCCCCAGCCATCGGCATAGGAAATGGCCTGGCCCTTCTTTTCTCAGGATAAATCCCTCAAACTCATTACAGTTACACATACACCTTTTCTTCTCTTCTCTCTTTCATGTGTACTCATTACCTCTTTTTCTTTTCTTTCTTTTAACTCCTAGTATGGCAGGAAGAGCTATATGGTGAAAGGCATGGCTTTTTCTCCTGATTCCACAAAAATTGCCATAGGACAGACTGACAACATCATCTATGTGTACAAGATTGGAGAAGATTGGTGAGGATAGAGACTGGGAGATGGGGTGACCTGGAAAAGAAGGGGAAGGCAGGAAGAAATGCCTCCCTGGGAAAGAGGGAGTAGAGAAGATGATGGTCCAAGCTGGGACATGGAAGGCAAAGGCCTTCCAGAGTCTGATGCTGCTTCTTTACCTTTGCCTGCCCTATGTGTTCTGAGATCCCATCCCCGGTGGAATCAGCCTAAGGTCAACATGAGACCCTTTGAGGTTCTGGGGAGCCCTTGGTGATACAGCATCTTTGTTACTGTTCCAAAGCTGTTTAGGCTCCGTTTTATGCCTCTTTTCAGGGCTCCTGTGGAATGGTAGGAAACACTAGAGGGGGCAGGGAAGGTGTCTGCTCTTTCTTCCCTTCCCCCAGCATCATGCGTGACAATTTATTTATGAAAGTGTTTTTAATATGCTTTCTCTCCTTTTATTTGGCAGGGGTGACAAGAAAGTCATCTGTAACAAATTCATCCAGACGGTAAACTTCAGACCTGTCTCTGGGAGATTAGGATGAACAAACATGTATCAATATATCTACTTATAAATGTAACCAGGAGTTGCATTTTTTAACATGTGAATCTGACCTTTCCAACTGCAAGGATGGTGCTGCCTTGCTGCTCATCCTCATCTGCTTTCCTTCTTGAGCCCAGTCGTGTCCTCTCCTCTGCTATAGGCAACTGGGGTGGTGGCCTGTGGCGGGGGGTTCAGTTTGTTATAAATGTGTTAGGCTACATGGACAGGGTTATCCTTTTCATGATTTCCTCTTTACAGAGTGCTGTCACGTGTCTGCAGTGGCCAGCAGAGTACATCATTGTCTTTGGACTGGCTGAAGGGAAGGTAAAGTAGGAAGAGAAACACAGGAGAGGTTGTGGGTGGGGATAATGGTCTGGAGAGAGAAATGTGGTTAAACTTCTCCCTTAGGGTCAAATTGTATGTTGGGGGAGAAAACAGAAGGACCAGTTTTTTTGTTATTTCTTTTTCCTTAGGATCTGGGTGGGATTGAAAGTAGCTTAACCAGACTTGTATCCATTTTCCCATTTTCAGGTTCGTTTAGCAAACACTAAAACTAATAAATCATCTACCATCTATGGGACAGACTCTTATGTGGTATCACTGACAACAAAGTGAGTAAGGAAGAACATATCCCAGGAGCTTGGAAATATAGGAAGAAGCGATGGGGATGTCGGGGCTGGGAGACCATAATATGGAAGATGGGGAGGACTGGTAGCAGGGAGCCCAGGTAGGGTAATGTTTGACAGAGAAGGGGGATTTCTTGGTGAGACAGAATGATCTCTTTCCTCCTCTTCCCCTTTTATAGTTGCTCTGGGAAAGGAATTCTCTCTGGTCATGCAGATGGTACCATTGTTAGGTATTTCTTTGATGATGAAGGCTCTGGAGAGTCACAGGTATGACTAACGGATGCTGTGGGATGGGGGTAAGGAAACCCAAAATCCCTCCTAGAGGAGGTTGAACGTTAAGATTGAGGTGCATGGGGGAGGCGGCTAAAGGAGAGAGAGAGAGAGAGAGGGGCACATTTGGATGCAGCCACAGAGAGAATTTGTATTAAGGCCAGAGCTTAATATTTGTGGGCAAGGGGAAATCAAGTGGAAAGGATTCTGAGAGTAAGGGAAAGTGAAAATTATTCTCATCTATGTAAAAAGTATATTTATGTGTATAAATTCATGGGAAAAAAGTCATTTGCTCTCAAGAGGGAAAAGGGAAAAAGGTGGGAGATAAAAGGAATGGTCATGTTTTACTTTGTATAATTCTCTATTGTTTGAATAACTTACATTAAGAATTACTTGTATAGGGGCACCTGGCTGGCTCAGTTAGTGGAGCACGTGACTCTTGATCTCGAGGTTATGACTTCAAGCCCCACGCTGGGTGTAGAGATTACTTAAATAACTAAGACTTTAAAAAAAGAATTACTCATGTAATAATTAAATTTATTTACCCTAAAAAGAAAGAGTCATATGCTCCCTGTGGGCCTACCCAGCGTTAGTTAATGTGTAGGATTATTAAAGAACTCTAACATATAAGTATTTTGAGGTTTCCTCTTGAGCACAATGTCAGTAAGTGTGTACGTATGTGATACATATGTGTGTGAGAGTATAAAACAGAAAGACAGTTTGTGAAGTCCTCCAGATTAGGATGTGTTGGGGTGGGAAGATGTTGGGAGGACGATTTATAGAGAGTAGGATGGTCAGAGTGAGTGTGTCAGGGGCTAGAAAGGAGAAATTCCGGGCTGGAGGTGTCAGAGTCAGAGTGATTGAAACCCTCTATTCTGTCTTAGGGGAAGTTGGTTAACCACCCATGCCCACCCTATGCCTTGGCTTGGGCAACCAACAGCATCGTGGCTGCAGGCTGTGATCGGAGAATTGTGGCCTATGGAAAGGAAGGCCATGTGCTACAAACTTTTGATTACAGCCGTGACCCTCAGGAGCGGGAGTTCACCACAGCTGCTGCAAGTCCTGGGGGCCAGTCTGTTGTGTTGGGAAGTTATGACAGGTGGGTCCCTCTCCACGTGCATCTTCTGCCTACTTTCCCTGCGTACACTCTGCTGTAGCCCAGTTAATCTCAAGCAGAGTGGGAGACTGGATGAGAAGCACGTATATGTTGAAAGAGATCCTCAGGTTTTAATTCACACACTTCCCTTTTCCTGCTCCCACCATCCGTTGGCACTCTGGCAATTCCAGAATGCACCAGGATTTTGTGTCTCCGTGCCTCTCCCTGGGACTCCACAGTGGAATTCATCTCCACTCTCTTTGTATTACCGTTGCTTCTTTTCAGACCACTGGCTTAGTATTTGTCACATTATAT